>NW_024429248.1:0-98870 GCF_017639785.1 Mesocricetus auratus | reverse complement strand
ATGACTTAGGATATTTCTCTATGTGATCCATGACAAACAAGTCAGTGAAAAATTGGCAGAGATGAGGTATAAAGCTATTTTCTGAGTTTAGTTACTGAAGCATTCAAACGCACAGTTCAGAAGAACACATCAAGTCTTTTTTTTGTTTTGTTTTGTTTTGTTTGGTTTTTTTTTCGAAACAGGTTTCTCTGTATTGTTTTGGAGCCTGTCCTGGAACTTGCTCAGTGGACCAGGCTTGGTCTCGAACTCACAGAGATCCACCTGCCTCTGCCTCCCAAGTGCTGGGATTAAAGGCATGCGCCACCACTGCCCGGCAAGTCGTTGGTTTTAAACAGCGAGAAGGATAGAGCACAGGCCACATACATGCAGAGCACATGCTTTCCTGTAAGCTGAGTCTCCAGTTACCACGTGACTTTTTAGAATGGTCATCTCTGTAAGTAGTATGGGCTGTTCACTTAGGAATATTTCCATTTTGTTCACAAAGAAAATAAACAGGGAGTTCATGTGACATTTGAAGTATTTATATATGTATATATATTACATATATAATATGTATATCTAAACTCAGTGTTCTAAGATAGGCATCTGTAAAATAATTTATTATACCCATTTTGTTTGAAATGAGTAGTAACAGCTATTTCCAGAAGACGACTGTAAAATATTAGCAGTTTAAAAAAGGCTTTATTTGCTTGATTAAAAAAAATGCCTTCAATAAAAAATAAACTCCAACACTACTTTTTTTTTTTTTTTTGGTTTTTCAAGACAGGGTTTCTCTGTATTGCTTTGGAGGCTGTCCTACAACTCGCTCTGTAGACCAGGCTGGCCTTGAACTCAGAGATCCTCCTGCCTCTGCCTCCCAAGTGCTGGGATTGAAGGCATGTGCCACCAACGCCCAGCACTCCAATACTTCTTAAATTATTATAAAGAACTAGGCACTGCACTGGTCTCATAGCAACTACTCAGTTTTACTACATCAAAAGTCAACAGAATCATGCCTGGAACCTTGTTTCATGGCCAAGGCTGGAAAGGAGAAGGAATCTGCAGAGGAAGAAGTTCTGAGAACCACCACAGGAGCACTGGCTTCTGTCTCTTGAGGTTTTGTACTTGACACGGGACACCACAGCATTACAAACCTTGCTGCAGTGTCAACTTAGAAATGTTCCAGAGGAGCCAAGGCTTCCCTGCTGATTACGTAATAAAAATGAAGGCAACCCTGAACTTCCTGGACATTGCCATTTCTGTCTCTGCACCGACCCTGAACTCCCACGGCAGCTGTCTCTCTGTTTGTTACTCAATCTGCTATGAGTTTCACTGCTTTAAGGGTATTAGCTGATGGTAGTCCCAGTAGCCTCAAGATGTACCTCTGCTGGGCAGACGGGAACCACGAGACAGCAGGACTAAAATGTCTCTAGAGACTCCAATGCTTCAGGGTCATCTAAAGCACTCACCCCGTGGCTCTTTCTTCAAGACAGAGAGCACTGGCCGTCTCTGGACAGTAACATCCTCACATTTTAGTTAAGACATCTGAAGGTCAGTAAATCCACCAGGATCAAATGTTTATTTTTGGAGATGCTGTTGGCTCTGCCATTATTAGGTAATTAAGAACTGTGAAATTTAATTTGCAAGATGTTGCGATGCTTGATGTCTGAAAACTGTTTATAGTAACAAACAGAGAACATTATAATCAAGTTTAGGAAGAAACAAAATGAGCCGGCCCGTTGTTGGTGCATGCTTTTAATCCCAGCATTCGGGAGGCAGAGGCAGGCGGATCTCTGTGAGTTTGAGGCCAGGCTGGTCTGCAGAGCAAGTTCCATGCCAGACTCCAAAGCAATACAGAGAAACCCCGTCTCGAAAAAAAAAAAAAAGAAAAAGAAACAAAAATGAGTTTTAATCCTCATTCTTTCATTCTTTTCATATATGTGTGTGTATATATATGGCAAAAATGTATTAATGATGCACTGTATGTATACAAGGGTGGTTCCCCAATAGCACATGCACTAGTGACATGGTAGCCCTCTTAGTATGTACAGACAAGACTCCTGCATGTTCACAGTTTCTAGACTCACATAGCCCTATGTTTACTGGTGGAAACCATCTCAGCCCTTAAGGGGTACATGAGCACAATGAATGACTAAGACTAAGAAGTCAATGTCACCTACTGCTATTACTTACTGTAACCTTTGGATTTTTCCTACCAGCACTCCCAGGATGTACTGGTGATAAGCAAAAATCAAACTCAAACCTCAGAACAAGACCCCTGAATTCACGAGCTTGTAAAAACTAAAGGCCATTCCAAAAATGATGCTTTCTTCTGAAACCGGTGATTAACCCAAAGTCCCACACAGTGCAAACACAATAAGCAGTAATTGGCAAATAGGGGCCGGGGAGACAGTTCAGTCAGGAGAGCAGGGAGAGCTGAGTTCAACCTCAGAACCCACATACAAATACATGGCATAGTGATGGGCACTTAATGCTAGCTCTAGGGAGGTGGCCACAGGGGATCCTATCCATTGGCCAGCCAGCCAGCCTAGCCTAATCAATTACTTCCAGGCCAGTGAGTGAGAGAAAACAAAGTGATCAGGGCCTGAAGGATGACACTCAGGGGTGACATCTGCACATGTGCCTACACACACACACACACACACACACACACACACACACACGCACGCACGCACGCACGCGCACACACACACGCATAGATAGGAAAACCAATTTGAAAACTAAATACATCTAGCCTCACAATTTACATTAGGATAAATGCTACTAACACAACTCATTCGACACACGTGGAAAGCAATAATTTCAAAGTCTGAGAAATACAAATCCTTGAGGTTGGGAATTCAGTTTACTGATGAAAGTATTTGTCTAGAGGGCTCAAGGCTCTGAGTTCGATCCCCAGCACTCGCGCCCACACACACACTCACACACACACAATTATAATTTAAATCCTTAGCGTTAAACCTTTCAGACTTTTAGATAACGGTTTGCTACTCTTGTACGAAGTTCAGGCTATTTCTCAGGTGACTAGAAATGTGTCCCTGACAGCAGGCAGTTCTCCCTGTCTCTCATGTTTTGGGATTTTGTTTTTTCCCCCTGCAGTGTGGAATGTTGAGCTGCTGGGAGTTATGTGTTTGGCATCTCAGGCGTTTGTTAACTCTTGGAACATCGGGTCAGGAGGACACAAAACTCTGTCACCTCCTCCCTCGGCCCTCACAAAGGGTCTATGGGGCGAAGACTAATACTCAGTGTCCGCTTTCCACACAGGGGAACCAGAGGCCGCGGGAGAGGCTGGGTGGCCTGCCCACGAGGCGGGAGAACACGGGAGGCCGGGGTGGAGCACGGGCAGCAGCAGCAGCACCTCCGGGAAGGGGATGACACAGTACCCGTGGGTAGCAGGGGCTCCAGCGGGGTAAAGGCACGCTCCATGGCGGGCTATGGGCTTTCTGCGCGGGAGAAAAAAAAAAAAAAAAAAGAGGCTCCGAGTTAAGAAAAAAAACTTCCCCCAAACCTCATTTCTGCAAAAGGAGTTGAGAGCGAGCGGCTCAGCTTGCACTCTGAACCCCCGGGGCACTGCGGGGGGAAAAAGTCCCGGAGAGGAGGCAGCAGGACGAGGACCCGGGGCAGCAGACCCAGAGAGAGCTTCCAACCGGGCACTGGCGGCGAGGACCGGCTTCTGTCCCTCCCTTCCTCCCTCTGTCCATCCCTCAGTCCCTGCCTCCGTCCCTCCTTCTCTTCCTCCCTCCTTTCCTCCGTCCCTCCCTCTGTCCCTCTCTCTCCCCTGCCCTGTGGCCCCGCTGCCCACGCACCTTACTCAAAGGCGGGTGGAGCCACAAGCAAGGGATCGGCTGCTTGGAGCTCAGCTGTGGGGCCTGAGGGGAGCACAGGTCGGTTGGGTCGTGGGTGGGGGAGGGGAAGGGGGAAGACGGAGGGGAAGGAGGCGGGGCCGCCCCTTTCGAGAGGGGCGGTGGGCGGGGCGGAAGGGGCGGGGCAGGGCGCCCAGGGAGGCGCGGGGAGTGGGGGGGGGGCGGAGGCTGAGATTCATATAAAAATATTTTAAGCCAGTCAAAGGGCTTGCCATGCAAGTCTGAAGATCCGAGTTCAACCCTCAGAACTCAGAGTGCAAAAGAAAGATCCAACTGCTCTAATTTGTCCTCTGTCCTCCACACAGGCATCATGGCTGGTGTACATGCACACACACACTGAACAGTAAATTGGTACTATTAAGACATGTGCGCTTAAACATAGTTTACAGAGTGAAAGTTCCCAGCAAACATTCCTGTCCTCTCAGTCAAAGAGTGATCATTACATCTAAAGGGTAACAAATAATAGGTTACCTTCAACAAACAGACCTTACTGATACATATTTAGGAACTGAACACTGATTAACATTTATATTCTCAACTAATTCAAGGATTTCACATGCAACCTGACTATCATTTTTCCCTAATGAGCACATGCATTTTCTTCCTGCTTAAAAAGAAAAACAACAATAACAACAAAATGAAGGCTATGAGTAGAAGTAAGAGTAGTATACTAGAAAAGCAGAAATAACTGGAAACAAGCTCAAATCTAATTCTTACACAAAAATTCAGTATGGATTTTCTATAGACTGACATTAACAGCCTTAATAACAGAAACAGAAGAGGGCTTGAAGAGGCAAAACCACCTCCAGTACCCATTATTATTTGTAGATGGCTTTTGGTGTGTGGGTTATTGCAGGCAATTCTTAGAAACAATCTCTCTCATTCTGTCTGTCTGTCTCTCTCTCTCTCCCTCCCTCCCGCCCTGTGTGTGTGTGTGTGTGTTTGTGCATGTGTGTGTGTGTGTGTGTGTGTGTGTGTATGTGTGTGTGTTACACGTGCTGTCTGTAAATGTATGTGTGCATGTGTAGAGGCCACAGGAGGATGCCAGGCATCTCCTTCTATTGTTCTCTGGCTTATTGCCTTGATTCAGGATTCTTATTGGACTTGACACCCATCCTTTGGTTGTGGCTAAACTTGTTGGTCCATGAGCTCTAAGAATCTACCCTGCAACAAGGGATTATAGACAATTGGCCATGTCCAGTTTTTTAAAGAGGTGGCAGGGTATTGAACCCAAGTCATCATATTTTCTACAACAAGAGCTCTTACCTACTGAACCATCTTCCTGGCTTTGAGAAATTAACCTTAATCCTAAACTAAATCAAGAGGAAATCCCAGGTTTAACAAATCAGGAAGAAATTTCTATTAATGTTTTACAATATTTGGCATTAGATCAGCATTTAGTCAGATAATGATACTTGAAAAAGGCAAGTTCAGATGGAAATAAAAGCATTTTAGATCACAGCAAAAAGAGACTTAGTATACAAGGAAGCCATGATTAGCTTTAATTTAAAGACATGTAAAGTATACTAGGAAGCCAGGATTAGCTTTAATTTAAAGATATGTGCTCAGTATTCAATAATGATCCTTGGACAATGTAAGAAAACTATAGGAAGTAACAGTCCAATGAAAATAGATTCAAAAATCTTCAGTACAAATTTGCATGTCAACTACACATAAACAGATCATTCACCATCATCACGTGAGACTTGTCCCTGAGGTAACAGGGCAGTTCAGGTATGAAAATCATTAAGTGTGAAACAGAGCCTTAAAAGACAAAGGGAAAAGCTTTGCAATCCTTTGGGCAGATGGAAAATGAGAATCTAAAGAAAACAAAAACCCTATGTAAAAGATTCTAAAATAAAAGGCATAAGGGAATGTAGCTCAACACAGTAACACTCACACACAAAAAGCCACAGTTGACTTAACTCAACAGCTAAACACTGATGTTTTCCTGTAAGATCAGAAATGAGACAAGGCTGACCACACATGACTTTGCTTTGACATAATAGTGAAAATTTCATCTAGAATAATAAGAAATTTGTATTACTACATTATCGATAACCAAATCAGCTCCCAGCTACAGTTGGTTGTAAAGACTCCATTCTTTGTTATACCACCAAGCCTTCAAATTGCTTAGTAAAACAAAGTAAGGGAGGAGGGATGCGGCACCTCCAGCTTAAGGTGTAAGAGTCATTAAGGCCAAGTTTACAGCTAACTATAGGGTACATGGCTTTTCCAATGTCTGGCTGCTGTCAATATATGACAGCAGCCAGACAATCACGTATATTGTTCCTTAAGCCAACTCATAGAGCTAGTTCAATGTTCTAGAATGGAAGTGGTAAAACTTGAAGACGTGAAATATCTAAGTTATTTTATTGACTTTGGCATGCTGAAGAAGTTTGCCTCTGCACTCACTAGTGTATAATTCATTAAGGCAGGGCATATACCATTATGAACTAGGGGAGTGGCATGTGAAAGTCGCTTGAACATTAGAGCCAATCTAGAAAGAGAGCAGCTACTGCCTCTATGGATTGCTGGAAAGGACTCAATAGAATAACTGGAAACACTCACTATGCAGAACTCAGAACTCATCACAATGGGCCTGTGACAGCGCAGGAGAAACCAACCCTTTCCAAAACCACGCACCAAAGGCGCCTGACAAGACAAGAAAGGGCGCACGGATGGAAGGAAACGCCCTCCTTCTAATAATGCCTTTTCATCCTCTGCAGATGCCACTAAATATCACATTTGTCGCAACGGAGAAACACCACCAGTGGGATGGCCCAGCCTCAAAGGATGGAAGACAAAGCTTAAAAGGCACAGGTCCACCATTAGAGGCTAATGAAGGCTCGTTTGGAGCTAAGAGCAAGCTAATAGCCAACTCATAACATACGTAAATTATTTTTATTACATTTTTTCCAACTCTCATGGTGAACACATATTTATTCAACTGCTTCAATGTCCTCAGAAATCCTAAATGGTCTCTTTCCTTCCCTCACCTAATACTTCTCTAGCCTGATCCAATGTCCTGCACAGAACAGCTTGTATCCGGAAGGTGCTTGTACTGAACTTACGACGGCCTAAATGCCTTTCAAACAACAAGGCCAGCCTAGATTTTTAAAAACCATCACTTTTTAATCTTATGAGGATACAAAAGGCCCCATGGGGCACTGAGTTTATTGAACATTTTTCCCACCCTGAGATACAGAACAAAGCAGGTTTGGTTTAAAATTCCCCCTTAGACCTGTGTCTCCATCTGTGCTTCCTTTTCCAGCAATAACTGAAATAATTCACATGAAGGGAAACAAAGAGGAAAAATAGCCCTGTGGATTAATCCTAAATTTTCACTTTGAAAGTTATATGGCATATATCTAAAGGAAATGTTCGGAATATATAAAATGTATACACCAATGAACAAAGAGGCCAATGAACAAAGAGTACAACACCCTTTTACCTCACACCTACCTTTGCCAAGTGTCACCATTCAACACTTCAGATATCCATAAACCCCCCAAAACTGCTGTTCCCTAAACTGCCATCCCCATTCCCAACAGCCCCCAAGCCCTAATCAGCACACCCACTATTCTTGATTTAAGATTCACTCTCATAGCTTACAGTCAGTTGTTTTGTTTTGTTTTACATGGTGTGTGCTTGTAAGCATAAGCAGCATGCAGTATTGTGTCATGGTGTTTAAATTTTTAAGCAAGGTGTTCAAATGTTTTCTTTTTCTCTGAATATTAAGAGCAAGAGATTTCAACTTAAAATATGCATCCAATTTACTAGACGCACCATGACTTGTACAGATTTAATAAATTCATCAAAATATTTATATTTTAATAATTCTGCAATTAGCATCTATATGCATGATCGTACACATATGGGATGTCTTCTCTCTGGATGTCAAATATCTAAATGAATAGTCACCATGTCCTAGAATATGCACATTACTAATTTTACTACATCATGCCAGATCATTGCCCATAATGACCACACTAATCTACACCAAATGAAATATGGTTAAGATAGCAAAAAGCTGAACCAGACTCATGGCTTCTGTTGGTATTGAAAGGGAATGAATAGGACATGCTTATAAATTAGATTATGGTTACTAATAGCAGATGCCCTCAGTGTAATAGTACAAGATAAAGGGTTGAGTATCAAATGCTCTCTCTGCATTGAGTCTTAGCTGGAGACTAGACCCTGGATAGAGATTGGCATCCTCAGAATTTCCCTTATTAGCAGTCCAAAAACAAACCTTTGATAATTCCCCTCTTCAAAGTCCATCCTCACTGCCTTGACTTGATTGAAATGTGCAGAATAGTCAGACCTAAGGGTTCTGTTTGTCGCTAATGTACCTCAGTTCTCTTTACAAGAGGCACTGGAATTATTCATGGCTTGCATCAGGCATCTGTATTTTTGTTTTGTTTGTTTGTTTTGTTTTTGTTTCTCCAGACAGGGTTTCTCTGTATTGTTTTGGAGGTTGCCCTGGAACTTGGTCTGTAGACCAGAGTGGCCTCAAACTCACAGAGATCCGCCTGCCTCTGCCTCCCGAGTGCAGGGATTAAAGGCGTGCGCCACCAACGCCTGGCTGCATCAGGCATCTTACTAATCCTCCTTGTATACTATATGCTTTCATAGGTACAAACTGCAAGTCAACTAAATATGGCAAGGAGTAAGTACCACAAAAACCAAACACAGCTCCAACCTTCAGAAGCCTATAGTCTCCAAAGAAGCTGTATTACACAGGGGACATCAGCCAACTGTGATGTTGAGTATCTGAGATGTAGCAGTGTCATCTATGGAGGCAATGAAAAAATACACTAAACTAGACCATTAAAAAGTGTTTACATTGGCTATATTGTGCAATGATGATATTCCGATGCTTATTCAAAGAGACTTAAAATTAATTTTCCTGTTTCCTTTTTCTCCTAAGGACACAGGGTTTATATATGTGGTTCACCTTGTTTTAGACAAATATACCCAACAAGGGGAGAGGCAAGCATAACAACTAAGCAGGATGATTTCCAAGATGTGTGGATGCCAAGCTGTATGGAAACAAGTGGGCATCAAGAGGACACACAGCAAACTTGCAGGTTACTTGATAACCATGCAGAGTTTGGAGATCTTAGTCACTCCTACCACACATATACAAAAACCATAGATGAATGACTATGATAGTCACTACAGCACATTCTTACTATGCCATAACAGCATGCTGAATGTCTTGAGTATATAGAATAAAATACAAATACAAAATGAATTAACAAATCAAAGCAATCAAGTTGTATGTGTGCATGCAGAAGAGATTTATCTCAGTAGAAACCTTGCCCACACTCAGTTGTAACAGTAGGGCTTTCCTAAACCTTCCAAGTATGAGCTAGCTTGGTGGGAGAGAGCAGGGAATAAAACAGTCCCAAGAAGAACCCAGGAGTCAGAGACAGAAAAAATGAGCAAAAGTAGAACTGCTCACATCAATCCCAGTAACCCTAGACAAATAGGAACTGGTACATTCTTTAGAAGATTAAAATAATACATAGACTATACAGAAAATAACATTTTATCTACTTCTTTACTTCATATAATCATCAAATCTACTATCAGAATTGCCAAAACAAAATGACAAGCATCTTATAAGCACACTCACTAGAGATAGCAGCCACCATAATCCCAAGAGATTGAACAGGTATTTCAGGAACTGGGCTTCTTGACTCAAACCTGTACAAAACAGGTACCTCGTGTTTCAGTAACCTTTGGAAAAAAAACATAGCTATAGTTTCTCTGCTTTAGAGCCACAAATTCTTCACACAATGCTTCTCTGTGTAATCCAGGGTGGCCTGGAACTATGTAAGCCAGGTTTGGTTAAATGCATGGTTATTCCCCTGCCTCAGTTTCCTATCTGCTAGGATTGAAGTTGTGAGCAACTAAGACTGGCTCCTTTTTGAAGTTTTGCTTACTATTTTTTGAGGTGTGGATTTAAATGGATACAAGATTAAAATTCCAATCAAGCGCTGGCAAGTGATCCTTTAAATGACGCATATACAAGAATGCCTTTGAGTTCTCATTCTGCTCCTGTCTCAAGCACCAAGCATTTCTGAAAACTACTTTCCATGAATATAAATTAAAATAAGAACAAAACAGTCAATGGAAGAGGAAAAAGAGCAAGAGGATTTGCTGTTGGATGACAGATTTTAATAAGACTTAAAAGGCAGAATTAACTTCAGCAGCTGGAAGTTATATTGGCTTGCTCCAAAGGAATGTTGCCGCTGCTGTTTGCAAACATGATGAATGCGAGCAGCTTGCAACGGTGATGGATACAAATAAATATTTCATTTCAAAAATGTGTTCTATTGTTGTATTTGTCAATTTCAAACAATTATAAGGGCCCACAGAAATGAACAGAGATGGAAATATTGATCCCATAATATTTTTAATAAATGCACTAACAAGGTGTGCCCTCCAAACAAACAAAAGTCCTGTCTTTTCATCATCAACCCATGTGGGAACCAGAGTCTAGACTGTGAGGATTCAGCTCTCAGTAAGACCACAGCAGGAAAAATAATCAGCAGGCAGTTAAAGGAAAGATGGAGAGAGCCAAGAAGGCAGATCCTAAGTCTGCTCTGCAGGAATCTTCTGATATCTGGGTCACACAGACTGAAGGATATGAAGAGAGCAAAATCTCCTTCTAAGACACAGAAAGGCATCTCTTGTCTTTTTCCTATCCAAAACAAATGGTTGAAAAATAATAAAAACAAAACAAGAAACGGAAATTCCATCTCAGAAAAAACCTGGGTAAAACTTCCTACCAATAACATAGTTCATGAAAGAGTTGCCACAGGCAGTGAAACTCAATCTGGGGTATAAGGTCTTAGTTATATATTCAGACCCAAGATCAATGCCGGAGATTTTGTGGCTCAGATGCAATGGAATTGGCTGAACTACAAACTACCCTGTCAGCCAGTGCCTAGGCCACAGCCATTAAGTCTCTGTAGCCCTCTGCTGCATTCCTGCAGCTCCAAGTCCTGGAACTCGGGGAGAAGTGCTACCATCTCCATGACCCCAGGCCAGCGGCCCAGGTACACTGACTCATTTAGAACTTAGCGGTCAATGAAAAAGGAACACAGCATTCTAGAGAAGACAAATTAACAGAAAGAGAGAAAGGAGAGAAGGAAGCATTCTGGGGGAGGGGCGGTGACAGAAAATATAAGCTAAAACAAAATCAAGCAAACAAACAAAAAACCAAAGGGAAGAAACCAGAAAAGATTTTCCTCAAAGTCAATGACAATCATGACTAGAAATGTCACTAAAACCCACAGGAATTCAAGAAAACCTAAAATGAGTTACAAGCTTAAAGTGTGAAAAATTAAATCAAAACAAGAAATTACTTAATCACTAAAAATCCATTAAAGGGCAAGGAAGACAAAATGAAGAGGAGAATAAAAGCAAATGAAAACAAGGAATTAATTACATATGACTAAAAACATCGAGACAAAAATTGGTGGGCTGCTGGGGATAAATCCAGAGCCTCACTTACATTGGTCAAACACTGTGATACATCCTTGGTGCCTCAAAAGTTAAATTATATGTGTACAACTTCTTTGCAAGAGGATTACAGAACTAATTATAAGCAAGCTTTCCAAGTACTAGCAGGAGTTAAATGTACACACAAGGACATCAGAACACTGCTGAAGAGTGAGAAGGCCCCGAGAAAGAAATGTTCTAAAGCATCCGCTGGTGGAAAAAAATATCAACCTGTGCTTAGACTTCTATACAGAAACATACTTAAGGAACATGGATGAAACCCAAGGCCATTATGATCAATGAAGTAAGCTAGACACAGAAACTAAATGATTGATCTAGTGAAAACATGCCCTGGGCTAGTGGTCACTAGAGACAGGAAAGACAGAGAAGGGGCAAAGACAGAAATCAAGTACCAAAACAAAGAGAGGGGAAATCAGTTTCAGTTTCCTATAGCCTAGTAGGGCAACCTATGGCACTACAAGTGAGATATAAAACAAAACACAAGAAAATACTTTAAAATCCAACATATAAAAATAGTTTGAAGACATGGACATGCATACTGCCTTGAGTTGACATATAATATATGCTGAAAACATATCCTTAAGTATCATCGTATATCCAATACAGATATGCACATATTGCTACCTCTGAATAACCTAAGTACACAACAATTATTTAAGCATCCCTTAGGAGGTGGGTGGAGACGGTTCAGTGGTTAAGATCACTTACTGGTTTTGTAGAGGACCAGAATTTGATTTCTAAAATACACATCACAATGACCTGTAGACTTGTAGTTCTACATACAAGAGATCTGGTGTCCATTTCTAAGGCCAAGAGAGAGAGGAGAGAGGGGAGAGAGAAGAAGGGGGGAGGGAAGAGGAAGAGAGGGGACATACAGATACACAGATAGAAAGACAGAAAAAAGAAAAAAAAGACCTTTTGGGCAGTTGGGCAGCTGGGAACACAGCTTAGTGAAAGAATGCCTATCTAGTATGCATGAGGACACAAGTTTTAGACCAATGCACACGCACAGACACAAAAGCTCTTAAGAGTTACAAATGTAACCAAACAAACACATGAAATTTCATTCCCATAGTTTCTTATAAACACCACCAGAAAACAAAACAAGACAAGATAATCAACAGAACAAAAACGGTATCTGCCTGCATCATCTTCTTCTATGTTACAGACTTTCTTCTCCTCCCTCAGGCTCGTAGCCACAGCATTCCACAGTCCACACACTCAATGGCTCTACTCAGCCAGCACCACCTTCCAGCCGTAAGCGCCTCATCACTCTGCCCTCTAAGACTCGGATAAGCAGCTTCCTCAAGCCTTCATTTACCATTTCCTTAATCCTAGAATATGGTAAAGAAAAACAAACTAACAAACAAACAAAAAGTCATGAACGAGATAGGATTAAGTGAAGCAGATCAAATACTGCAACCTGGAAACAGTGGTTCATTGTGTGCATCAAAACCACAAAAAACCAAGTATATATGTAAACCACAAAGAAACATCACAAAAACTCCAGATAGGATACACAAGTCAGATGTTATTCCCTAATAATGTAGCAAAACTAAAAACATGAATTCATCCTAAAATAGAAATAATGAAAACCCCTAGTGCTGGAATTTATTTATTTATTTTACAACTTTAGGTCTAATGGGAAAGAAACATAGATTGGAGAGATTTTAATTGACTGGATTAATTATTTGGAAGAAAAATGAAAACTTTTGTTAGTGTCATGGGGACATGAAAAGGTATCATTTAAAAGACAGAATCCTGAAAAACAAAAAGTAGAACTCCTGCATTATAAACAAGGTCAACATAGCAATGCCGATTCATCATACAGGTCTACCAAGGGCATCCATGAATATGCCCAAAATGATAAAAAAATAAGGCTACTTTTCCATATAATTCATACTTACATAAAGAGAATTAACAGGACTAGAGAAACAGTGGGGTGTATGGGTACCAGAGCCTCCTACATTCAAGGACCACTGAAATCTAGAAGTCAGAGAAAACCATGGAAAGCCAATAGGATAGAAAGAATCCCGGAAGAACACTGAGAGTACTCCCAGAAAAAAAGGCGGAGGCGCTTGAACATGGGTCATTAATAAAAGATCTGGGTTAACGCTTGACTAGGAAGGACATCAGGAACATGGAAAAGCCAAGGACTGTCACCAGCTGCCTCTGGACAAGGTGTGTAAGTGGGGAAAGCAATGGCAGTCAACTTCACCCACATGCAGGAAGGGATTCACGGTTATCACACATATAAACACGAAAACTAAACACAACATTCCAAAAGGCTTGGAAGAAATTATTTAAATTGATAAAAAGTATTTTAAGAAGTTTTAATTTTGATCTTCAAATTTAAAGAAATGAAACAATGCCGCTTATGCCCTAAGGAACAAACCTTGGTCTTGCCGTCCCAAGGCACGAAGAGCCTCTGCACATGACTGGTCCCGTACACAAGGCTCCAGAAGGGACGATCCACCCTGTGGAGATGGAGCCACAGTGGAACGCCACTGGGTAGAAGGGGAGTGATGGCAACGCCCACATCTTGACTGGAGTGACTGTTGATGTACTCATACAATTTATAAGCATTCATCAAGTAGCACAATCACCACACCAATGCACCACATGCAAGTCCTACCTCAAACTTTAAAAACAAAATAAAGCCATATAAATCCCAGAATCCCCATGAGTGTGGTAAGGATATTTTTAGCACACAAACTCTACCAGGTGAGAATAATGACTATTTCTAATTAAAGATCATTAAATTAGACTTCCTATTGTAATTAAAGTCTAAAATTAAAGGATTAAAAACATGAGTTTGCTGTTTTAAGATAATGTAAACCCAGGACCCATTACCATCCTTACATGCCACACCCATGGTGTTTTGTTCCCTAACTAAAATGGCTGAACTCAAATAGAGATTGACCACACCTAAAATACTAACACAAAAAGACGTATCAAACAGTACCACTGAAAAAAAGATTTAACACTGACTAATACCATGTGTTGTTTCCTCTAGAAAGCCTTTTAAACTCAACTACATTAATTAGAAGGAAAAGTAAAACAAACAGAACAAGACTGCAAAAAACAAAACAATAAATGAAAGTCATGGGACTGCAGGCATTCATTCTTAAGGATCAATATTTGCTTCACAAATAACTTAAACGATACCCAAGTGACCATATTGCAGGTCATGTCCTTCCAACTTCAGTTCTGTGAGAATACTCGATTGAGACTCTTTTTCTAAGGTCCTACAGACACATGCACAGATGCACTTGTGCCCAGGTACGCATGGTGTCTGGCAGCTTTATAATGGCACCCCTGTGGTTTGACAATGTCTGGTAATGTGCAGATGTAAAAACCCTGTTTCATTATTAGGTGCAGAATGTTTTTCACCATCCAATTTTAAAACAATGTCAGGATTCAGGTTACTGGAAAAGGTTTGAACATGCTTCAGGCTGATGAATACTGAGGTCTATTGAATGAAGCAGACTTAATATCTGTTTGGAGATGATGCAGTGTTTTGAATAAGGACCTTGACACCGCAGGCTATGGGAGAATCTCAACATTGGGCAAGGGGAGCACTGTACAAATACATGTAAAATTTCAAACTATGCAATTATAGAAAACAATTCACTACCTATAGAGACCGCACAAAGACTTTATAGATGTTTGTTTTTCTTATGCCTGAAATTCTGTTCATAAGGGGAAAAAAGGAGGCCTGGGGATGCATATGCATATTCAGAGTGTGTCAGCAAGCTCTTAGAAATCTTAGAATGCTGTCTGGGGAAAAAATATTAACAAAACTCCAACAATTCTGAACAGGAAGAAAGAACAATTTCACCATTCTGTCAGTGAATTTACTGCAACTGGGATACATCTCTTCACAAACACCTCTGACATTCACGGTAGCGACAAGTTGTACACTAAAAGTACCCTGATTTTATTTTATTCACAAAAGTAATTTTTCTACTTAATGTTATTTACAAAACTTATAATTTCTTCTCATGATAAATTTTATATTACACATTTGTGATGATGAAAATATTCAAAACTTATGCTGTCCAAACTGTAAACCCCCATCAAAGCACCAAAGCACTAAGCACCAGCAAGACAATTAGGAGGGATAAAGACTTAATCTCAAGATGTGACTAGGTTAACTAATCTAAGTTTACATGGCCACATTTGGCTGACTGCTACATTATACAAACAGCACAACCCCAGGACAGGCATGACTGCAAGTCTAGAAGTTTATCATTGCTCATCTTTTCCAAGCATCCCTGTGATCCCACTGACAGCATCTAACTATGTGCCTCCAGCAATGTGAAATAAAATAAACCAACAGATGGCCATGAGAAGCATGGGAATAGCAATCACACAGTCTTAAAAACAAAACATACATACATACATGCATACATACATATATATATATATATAATTTTCCCTAGAGTTACTTCTAGTAACAATCATTAAGGCTTTTAACTCATTTTTCTCCTCTAATGTTAACATCTTTGCACAAGTCATAGCATGTTTTTTCTGAAACATTCCTAGAAAAACTAGCTACATCATTTAGCCTTGGAACTGGAACATCAGCCCTGGATTTTTCTTCTCCTTTAAAGTTTTCAGCATGCATCTCCTCCTTGTCATAACTTAGTTCCTATTGCCCCAGGGCTGTGCTTCTTACCCAACACTGCTGTGGAGAACCATTTTCGTATCTCTTTCTGTATTCTCTCTTTCCATTCTTTTCTTTTATCTGGCTTTCCTCGGAGCTAATTCTTACTTCTCATATCCTTTCCTTCCTCTTACACTGATGACACATTATCCTGAAGCTTTGTTTCTGTGTTTACCAGCTCTACTTGTTAAAAAATCCTTCTGAAACGGGTTTAATAAACGTCCCAACTTCCCTCTGTCCTCTTTCTGGAGACCAACACGCATTCATCTGCAGAAGATGCGGGGTAAGATGATGATGAAAAGCATATGGACACAGACAAGAATAATAGTAATGGCCAAGTGGGAGGAGGCGTAGGACCTCGCCCTTTTGGTTCACATTTATAAGCAGTGAAAAGCCTATTAACTGTTATGATAATAGAATCAAATATACTATGAGGTGAAGACAGAGGAAGGTACATTATAATAAAGCCTAGATAGCTGGTCTGATACTACGAGTATACACCATATATTTTATGTTGTTAAGAAAAGAGAATGGCAATCACTGGGTATATTGTTCTGAAATGACATCGCACACAGAAGCTATTCATCCATTTTAAATATACACATAAATAATCCACAAGGAACTCATGAGATAATACTAGAAAAGCATAACTTAGGACCCAATTTATAGCATCAACTCTTAGGATGCTTTTTATGTATTAGCAAACCTGAAGGACATTAGGCCTGGACCCTCATTGATAATCAGTGAAGTGTAAAGCCAAGGACAGCAAATGCAGGATTCCAATTACTGGTCAGAAGAATGAGAACAGAGTCCTATCTCTAGCCCTAGGATGAAATAGTGACTTCCTTACAACCTGGGAAGTCTTTCACTTATAGCTACCTGAGCCTTGGTCCTGAAGCCTGAAACTTTACAGGATTACTGTTATTAACAGGACAACCATTACTATTACTATGAAGTTGGGTACTTCATGCAAAATTGTTCCCTGCCGATCACCTGGAAAGGAAGGCTATCTTTGCAAAAACTTTAGAAAGAGTATCAAACCCACCTAAAGTGCAGATGGGGAGGGAAGCAGTGCCTTTGCCCACTGTCATCCTTTGGGAATGCTGCACTTTACTCTGCAATGAACCTTACCTACATCACCTTATGTTCTGTGTGTCCTCTGAATTCTTCCAACGGAGATTACAAACACAGAGAGAGAAAGGGAGGCTAGAGCAAGAGTCCCGTGACATCAACTACTGCCACTTCTGAAAGTCCTAAAGAGGGAACGATGACTGCTGGCGAGGGAGATGTCACATGCCACAAGCAGTCTACTGTAGTTTGCTCTCTGTCGCTTTGATGAAGACCCTGACCAAAATCAACACAGATGGGGGGGGGGAGGGTTAACTGGCTTAAAGGTTTCAGTCTACCATCAAGGAAGCTAAGACAGGAACCTAGAATTTGTAACTGAAGCTGAGACCACAAGAAACACTGCTTGCTGGCTCAATCGACTCAACATTCAGCTACCATTCTTAGATGGAGTAGACCTACCTGGCCGGGGATGGCAGTGGCTGGCTGGGCCTTCCACATCATTTAGCAATTAACACACCCTGCAGACATGAAACAGATCTTATGAAAAGAAGCTGGGCTTTGTTGGGAAAAGAGTCAACCCATCAATGAAAGAGAATGGACTTGGAAACTGAGTAAAGTGTGTAAGGAAGAGAGAGTGGCCAGAGTGTGGAGGGGACACTTAGGAAGAAGTGCCCAGGACAGCAATGAACACACGCACGGGAGATGGCTGAGGCGGGGGCAGTCAGCCTGGATGAGAAACTGAGTATAAGGAAAATGAAATTCAATGTGACTGAAGCGTCGCAGTAAGTACTATGATAGGAGATGTCAATCGGCAAGTAAGTTGGCATACCCCACAGCCATGTCCACAGGCTAATCCAATGGAGCAATGCCTCGCCCTCTTCCCAGATGTGTCTAGTTTGTCGTCAAGTCGATCAGAAGTGTTACATGGTATGGCAGATGAAAGGCAGCAGGAAGGAAACCACCGTGGGACGCGCAACAGTCTATGAGACTGAAACAGTGACACACAGTAGGGAACGGAGGACATTCAGAGAGGAGAGAAGGGATCGGTTGGTCTGAAGGCATTACGAAGAACAAGGCAGAAGGAAAGAGAGAGCTTCAGAGATGAGGCAGTGTTTCCATCAGTAAAGGCAGAATGAAAGACTGGGGACACATTTGATCAGAATATCAAAAACACACGGAATCCCATCTGTGAGCACGTCTTTGCTGGGCATCTGGCGCAATCCGCGCATGCCAGATGAGGCCCTCCAGCATCTTTCAAGGGGAGACGCTGAGGTGTGCCTTGCTAATGAGAAGCCTAACTATACAAGGCTTAGGAATACATTTTTAGAATCGCGTCTCTTTTATGGTTAAAAACTGTATGATTTTGCCTACAAACAATCGGGTGGGAAAAAGTGTGTGTGAAGCAATAATAACTCCAGTTAGCAGCTAAAGTCAGATGGCCCATATGTACAGATAAGAATGGAAACTCCCTCAGGACTTTTGTCCATTTAAAGGAACCTAATAACTTACAAAGATATACTTTTTAAAGAATAATGGTATAAATGAGAATGACATTTGTAAGCAACTTTTAGTAAAAAAGAAAAAATTAACAGCCATATTTACATATAAATGCAAAAAAACCAAACTGAATAAAAAACCTGCTTTGTTCAACATTGCCTTTCCATAAAGCTGTACGTTTAATTGAAGTCAAGGCGAATTAATAAACAGGCAACAACTACTCACATGCTAAGATTTTAGAAGGCAAAATTAGTTATCAGTAAGACACATGAATAATATGCACTATGTTGCTCCAAAACAAACACTACACACCCATCGTGTGTGTGTGTGTGTGTGTGTGTGTGTGTGTGTGTGTGTGTGTGTGTGTGTTTGTAATACTTTAGGGAAACCTGACAGTATCAGCAGCTACTAATAAATCTTTAGCTATTACTTGAAATGTATTATCTTTTATAATTGCACCTTAATTAAAAATGTTACATACAATTGTGTTCATGAAAGTCTTGCATTCACCTTAAAGTTAGGATTCAGGATTCTCTTTTATGTACACCATTAACTGGGATACTGAGATAATCTGAAGGATTTGCTTTCTATAACTGCTTTTTGGATGCACATATTAATGCTAAAGACACTGGACCCCAAGCACTGCAATTTTAACCACTGCAATTTTAAACATGACAGAATCCAAAGACTTCCGCCTGACAGTACTTCATTACTTGAAAAAGAACAGTGGATCAGAAAAGTTGACAGTCTTACAGTTTGTCTACTCAGCTTTGTTAAGTGCCTAAACCTGGTGAAGAATGATAAAAACTAGATCACTAGACTCCTTTATACACTACAATTACTAACTTTCCAAGCAAAGATACATTGTATACACACATGAAATCTTCAAAGAATAAAATACAAAGGGACATGCTTCTGGTAATAACTTGTTTATACTCTAACAAACTAAGTTTGCCAGAAGAATAGAGAGCAAACTAGCTACTAGTTATTCAGAGGTCTGGAGGTCTTCAGAGACAGACGGCAAGAGACATGGCTGCGCGGAGAGAGGAACATAAGGCAGGAGGACGAAGGAACTCTGTCTCTTCCAGCTGAGGAGCTAGCAATGTTAAGAGTTGGCTGTGGCTTGATCTTTTCTCTCTCTCCCTGATCTTTCAGTGTCTGCCCTGAAAAACCTGCTACAGGTTTTTATTATTAAGACCAATTAAAACTCGTGTTATACAAGCTTCTACCAAAATGGAACTAAAAAGATACATTCAATTTAGAACTGGCATTCTAAAACAGTTACACCTAGCTTCATATTTTGTTGTGAAATACTCAAAGCTTGCCCGAGAAGCTTGGAAGAGCATTGGGATACAGTGCAGCTATAACTCCCTAGATGCTGCAATGTACAACTTTTTGTAGCTCTATAAATCACAGCACACCCTATGCATATTTTTCAATAGAACATTTAGAGGATAGCCTTGAAGCTGTTTTTCAGGTAAAACTCTGGCATATTGATAATAAACACTCATTTGCTTAGTTAAACATCTAGAGGGAATTATTTACTAAAGGCCTAACCATTTCATTTGGAGAAGAGTCTTATAAACCAGGGTTGAATCTCAGATCTGCCACGTGTCCACTGTGTTGCTGTGTGACATTGAGCCACTCCTTTAACTTCTCTTCACCTCAATGTCCTCATCTGTCGCATGGACTCATGGGAACACCTACTTCTCGGTCTAAGAGTTAAATGAGCCAGCATACAGAACAATTTCAGAACCAAATGGCAGAGGGCAGACATTATAAGTCCCCAGTCATCTGTGACACTGAACTGTCACAGTCAGGATCCTCACCCAATACAAGGTGGTACGATTGCTGCTTCTACACAAATGTGAGTGTACAAATTTTTCAAGGCTTTCCTCAGTAAATAATAGTAGGTTTGCCATTTTGGACAAACAATCTTTCATAACCTTCATCAATGAAAACAGTCAAGCAGTAACACTGGAGTGAACTCTGAGAATTATAGGTCGAACTTGGGATTTAACTGGGAAAGTAACTGTGTGCACATATAAAGGCTTTAAACAGTTTAAAAAAACACTACATATGACTTGAGCTAAGTACATGCAAAGAGGCTTTCTTCTTTCTATGATATGTCTAAGAACCACATATCCGCATTATTTACTATTGTCTCTGCTACTGTTATATTGCTGTGAAGAGACTCCATGACCAAGGAAACTCCTTTTTTAAATTTAAATTGGAAACAATCTTCTTTTACATGTCAATTCCAGTTCCTTCTCCTTCCCCTCCTCCCCTGCCTCCCACCAACCCCTTATCCCATACCCTTTCTGCTCCCCAGGGAGGATGAGGCCTTCCATGAGGGATCCTCAAAGTCTGACATATCATATGGAGGAGGGCCTAGACCCTCCCCCATGTGTCTAGGCTGAGAGAGTAACCCTCTATGTGGAGTGGACTCCCAAAGTCCATTCGTACACTAGGGATAAATGCTGATCTACTACCAGAGGCCCCGTGTATTAACCAGACCTCCAAACTGACATCCTCATTCAGGGGGGTCTGGATCAGTCCTATGCTGGTTTCCCAGCTATCAGTCTGGGTGGGGTCCATGGGCAACCCCTTGTTCAGGTCAGCTGTTTCAGAAGGAGTGATGAGCAAAGAAAGGGGTCAAGACCAGGCTGGAGAAACCCACAGAGACCCAAGTCAACTCTTATAAAGTAAACATATAAGTGGAGGCTGGCTCACAATTTCAGAGGGTTAGCTCATTACCATCACAATGGGGCACATGGCAGCAGGCATGCTCCTGGAGAAATGCCTGAGAGCTTTACATTCTGAGGCAGACAGTGAGCAGAGAACTTGGGCCTGGCGTGGGCATTTGAAACCTCAAAGGTCCCCCTCAGTCATATACCTCCTCCAACAAGACCATATCTAGTCCAGCAAGGTCACACCTCTTAACGCCTCCAAATAGTTCATAAACTGAAGATGAAGCATGCACATTTATAAACCTATAAGGGCATTTCTCATTCAAATCTCTAGAGCTCTCTTATGCCTTTTGTTTCTCGGATACAACAAATCTTGCAGGTCGTTTCAAGGCAAGAATTAGGGACGTAAGTGAAGTCTTGTTTTCTAAACATGTATGGCCAGATTCATCCATTGTAAAGACTCACTTAATTGTGATCTCTTCAGAAAGCAAACTCTGATCACCTTTACTGCCTCTAGATATGCTCCTATGGCTTTTTTCTTTTGTCTTTGTTTTGGTTTTTCAAGACAGGATTTCTGTGTATTGTTTTGGACCCTGGCCTAGAACTTGCTCAGTAGACTAGGCTGGTCTCAACCTCACAGAGATCCGCCTGCCTCTGCCCCCGAGTGCTGGGATTAAAGGCGTGCACCACCAACGCCTGGCACCATGGTTCTTTTTAATGACCACCAACTCTTCCATTTCCCATCAATAAACTAGAGGTTCCATGGGAGCACAATTGTCTCAGCTATTAGTGTAGAGCTAATACTAGTTATGTCTCCTCCGATTAAGGCAGTGATGGCTAAATATTCTTTACAGTCTTAAACAATAATAAAGCTCTTTCAACTCAGAAAAAAAGCTTTACTCAAATAATTTCTTTGTCAAGAACACACAACATTAATATATTTCAGCAATGCCCTGTGCAGCCCTTGAGAAGGACAATGGACTCATCAAAGCCCGTCATGCAGCTGCCCACGCAAGGCCCAGCAGCCACATGAACATGCTTACCATCTTTACTCTAGCCATCAAAGGTCAGGTGATCATTCCTCCTTGTATTCATCTAAGATCAATTCAATACCTCTAAGCAGTGACTACAAGTTTATACCTTACTCTACCGAAAAGGAAAATATTTCTATTGTGCTTGAGTTTAAACTTCTATTATATTTCAGATGTTATTAGCAGGATCAAACATGAATCACTATCAATAAATTTGCCAGTTTGTGCTGAGTATCTTTTTTTTCCTTTGTACTCCAGCTGCACAGGTAACACAAGGAAACTTGTTAGCAGACACACAAATTCCAAGTATAACTGAATTCTGTGGACTTTCTTGGGATTGATTTCATTTCTAGTAGATAAAGTTCCACTTCCTTAAAAAACAACCTCTAAACAGTCATCTTGCCCACAGTAGTATGGCCTCGTGAATTAGCCAGATTGAGGCAGTTACAGATTTATTCCATCTAAACATGTTAGAAGACATCACTGAACCTCTTTATAACCAAACGTCAGTGTTGATTTACTTTCCATGTGCAAAAGACACAGTCTAAGGAACAGTGGGGAATCAGCCAGGAGGGATGCTCTTCATGTACACATGGCAGGTGGGAGGGAGGGCATGCTCCTGAGCAGAGGGAAGGCCTGGCAGCCAGCGAGACAAGCCTGCCTCATCTGAGAGGGCACAATCTTCTGCTGTATCTGTTCAAGGAATTCTGACATGTCTCACATTTGATGCAGCTTGAAAGATGAGGATTTTCCAAGGAAAACAAAATTAAAGTAATACACTTTTTTAAAATATGAGGTACTTTTACTAAGAGAGGTACTGAATAAAATATATACTTGGCATAATCCTATCTGTTTGCATTTCTCGTCCTCAACACATGTACGTGGAATGAAACTGGACAGAGATCCAATAAACACTCTGCAAGGAACACACATTACCTGCCAGGGTCTGAATTAGACTGGAGATGTTTACAATTTACCTCCATCCCGTCACTGAAAGCATCAAACGCAGCCTCTCCACAGCATCAGTCTCTCACCCTTGTCAAACTGTTAGCAGCGTGGAAGGATGAAATAAACAACTCTCCCATGCTCAGTCTTCAAGCTTCAATGATATAACGTCATTACTGAATCATCATTATTATGAACCAAATGTGATGTAACCACAAAATACAACATGGAAAAAGTAAAACTGCACAGATTTTCTTCTCAACTTGTTAAGGATGACCATTAAATTCCACTTTCCTCTGACAGCGGTGATTTAGTTGATAGCTAAAAATGCATGAAGATAAACCATGGGCACTATCTTCTTTCCTCTGTGCGTCCTTATTTATGATGCCGTAACTCTGCGACCCGTGAGCAGTGGTCGTGAATATTGTGGATAGCAGCAAAGTCAACACTCACCAATAAATGCCGGTCTTATCAGAGAATACCAAAGTTACGAGTGAGCCTTAGGGTCTGGGAAAAACACATGTAAATTCACCAGAAGCCATCAGATAGCAACCTGTGTGTCATCTATTTACCATGGCTAATATATATGTTAAGCAGATAACTGAGTTAAGTCATGTATGATTCATTCTAATGCCATTAACTAGATGTTCAAATTATTCTATTGAATATGTTTTCTGAGAAGGAGAGCCCCTTGAGTAATACTAGAGACAAAACAGACCAAGGGGACTTTTCAAAATCAAGTGTATAATCAAAATATATTTAATATAAATAAATAGTAGAGAAGAATTAAAATTAAATGATTTGTCCTGCCTATATTATAACATAAATACATTAAAAACATTATACATGCTGGATAAACTCATTTCCTTAGAAAATCATTTTTGGTAGAGTAATACATTTTTGTAAAAATTTCACCAAAATAAAATTATACTTTAAATGGTTCATGTGTGCTTAAACATGTAAAATCTTTAAAGAGCTGAAGGTTTTACCTAAATAACAACTCTCATAAGAGTTCATTATTCATTATAGAATGAGAATCACTTTTCAAATCAGGGTTTATTCACCTACAGAGAAAAATTAATCAGAATTCTACATGTTAACAATGAATACATAAAAAGCAATATTCAAATCATGGCATCATTTATATTCATTTCAAATAAACAAAGTACAGAGACAAAACCTTAAAAATACATGTATAGTATCAAAATGCTCAAAAAAGAAATCAAAGCAAGTAAAATGAAAGGCACCTTTTCAGTAATGCATAGTTATTGAAATTTTGGTAAACTACAACTAAATATTACCAATAAAATTTAAATCTAAATCGACTATTCTCCTGAGCAAACCCCGTTAGTGGCATGAAGCGTACTGCAACCAATGCCCCGTATACAAAATGAATTGTTCATGACTTCATCTTTCTGTCATCGCTGAAACTTCAGTATTTCCTATTCCAAAACGGTACTTCCTCCCAGGAGGTACACTATATGAACCCCTACGCAGTTCCAAAGTCTTACACACTTTCCTGAACACTAATTTCGAATCCTAGTAATTTTACAATGATGGTGACTCATGTTCTTGGAAACTGCAGAGAAGAGCATCTTCATAAGGATGAAAAGCTAATGTAAGAAACAGGGTTGGATCCACAGGAGGCCTGCCTTTCTCTGGAGAGGAGTGGAACCTTACGGGGGAGCACAGTGGAGGTGAAATGGAGGAACTGGGAGGAGAGGAAGGAGGGAAAACTGCAGTCAGGATGCTAAAGATACAATAGAAGAAAATGTAAGAAGAAGGAAGATGGAGAAAGATGTCCAGTGTTGGCATTTTCCTGCTCTACCCCTTCACTACTTATAAGCACTGAGTTCCGGTCATCTGTGTACCATCTACAAGCAGCATGGCATCTCTGACTACACGTGTATTTTCCATTTAAAATGCTTAGGTACCATGCTAGTGGATTTTATGTCTACATTCTGTTATCTAGCTAGAAAAGTTTCCTCTCGGGTTTATACCGATGAGCTCCTTTTTTATATTTTATTCTTCTGTACAGTCTTCCTCTCTCCCAGCTCCCACTGTTCATTCATTCATCAACTCTTGCATATGTTACCTGTTTTTATAACTAGAAAATATTTTTTCATAAAAGGAAAGAAAAATGGTTGGTTACAAATAAAACCGCAAAAACAAAAATCCTATCAGTTTTCATGGTTGCTGTGATTTCTGTGTAAAGATTTCACAGTGGAGACAATATACCAAGAGGCTGAAATTATATTTTAAATTTTAATGGGCTAGAAAAGAATTCTAACTTGAAATACCTTAGGCAATGTAGGCAGATTTATTTACAAATTTCCTTTAATAGTTTCACGGCTTTCTGCCTCAGCCTCTGGCCCTAAGACTGCAAGCACCAATGACAGTTGTAAGGAAGAAGTCTCTGTCAGTTTTCCAATGTGGAGATAATGCCAGAAAGAAGTTGATGTGGATACCTTCTGTTTAAAAATGTAATCCAAGGAAGACTGATTGAGCCAGCTTGGCTGGTAATCCCAGAACATAGCCGGCTGAAGCAGGAGGACTAATTCAAATTCAAGGCTGGTCTGCACTACATAGTGACTTTCAGGTAACCCTGAAAAGTCTGATAGATAGATAGATAGATAGATAGATAGATAGATAGATAGATACATAGATAGATCCATAGATACATACATAGATACATAGATCCATAGATAGATAGATAGATAAGATAGACAGATAAGATAGATAAAATAGATAGGTAGGTAGATGATACACAGATAACCAAAGAAAAACAAAAAATAATGATTGTTCAGGTCATGTGCCCATCCTGGAGGCAATTACAGTAGCCAGAGAATGACATTCAGGTATACCTTAAAGAATTTACCACCATAGAAGTCAGCGCTAAACTACAGAGGTTGGTATTTTCTACCAGAGTTAAAGGGATAAGGGGGAACAAAAGAGGGATAATGAACCACTTCTTCCTCACAAAGTGAAGTACTCATTATCAAATCAGTAAGAAACTATACCCAAAGGAGGAAACTGCTGGGCCAGCAAGAATAATAGCTATACACCACAGATGACAACAAGAATACTTGTGCCATTGGGTAATCTGAAATTAGAATATCCTAGTGACAAACCTGGACTAGGACAATCAGTTCACCATTTCAATCAATAAATCATTTTGAGAAGTGGGGGAGGAAAGCAAATTATGGCATTCACTGGATACCCGCCATAGACGCATAAGAAGAAAACAAAGGAAACACTGGCACCGAGATCACAGTTTATAATGATGGCAGCCTGCAGAGCTAGGAGTCAATGCACTACCCTTCCAAGTTCTCCACCAGCAATGGCACCAATGGAACAGAAGTCAATGATACACAGAACAACACAAAAATCACGAGTCATTTGTAAGGTTTTCAGAAGACACTGGATGTAACAGACTATCATATAATCTTAACTACATTTTACTTATATTTTCTAGGTTGCAGTTTCAAATATACCTGCAAATCGCTTGATGCCTACTTTTGAAGCTTTGAAAGGCAGAGGCTCACTTCCCTTTAAGTGGGCTCCACTTAGTGACTCAATTCTAACAAATATTCTAACGTATGTAACTTCTGAAGCCAGGCATGAAAGACACGGGAGAACCTTTCTCACACGTCTCTTGGATCACTAACTCTAGGGCAAGACAATCAAGCTGTTGTGAAGACAGGTGATTGTCTCAGCTGTTGTGAAGACGGGTGAGTGTCTAAGCTGTTGTGAAGACGGGTGAGTGTCTCAGCTGTTGTGAAGACGGGTGAGTGTCTCAGCTGTTGTGAAGACGGGTGAGTGTCTAAGCTGTTGTGAAGACGGGTGAGTGTCTCAGCTGTTGTGAAGATGGGTGAGTGTCTAAGCTGTTGTGAAGACGGGTGAGTGTCTAAGCTGTTGTGAAGACGGGTGAGTGTCTCAGCTGTTGTGAAGACGGGTGAGTGTCTCTAGGGACAAAGAGATTCTCCTGGCCTCATGTATGCGATCACAATTCAGCCCTAAGTAAACCCTTACTGGCCTAAGCTGGAGCCAACATCTTGACTAATTCTTTGTTATAGGCCACCAGACATGACTACGTGTGGTGAAACTTTCTGGACTCCTGATCCAGAGAAATTATGTGATTAACAAATAAAGGAATCTGCTGGAGTTTCTTTTGCTAATGATTTTAAGCTTTATTCTTTTGCAGCCAGATTAAAATACATAGACTTATTTTGATTTTCTTAAATTCATTAAGAATAGCTTTATGTCCTGACATGGGACATATTTAGAGGAATTTCTATGGGCTGCCGAGAAGAATGCATATTCTAGATTGCCCTAGTGAAATATTCTGTAGCCAATATTAGGTGCATTTTGGCCCATGATGTCATTTACACTACTGTTTTAGTGGTTTCTTTCTGTTTATTTCACCTGAACTGTGGTGAAAGTGGGTTTTTTAAATCACATACTATTACTGTTTTGGATTCTCTGTGGCTTTAATGTCTAGTAGTACTATGTGAAACTGAGTGTACCTGAGTTTCAGACACATGTTTAGAAAATCAATAATATGGGTGTGTCATTGATCAGAAGGAAGTGACCTGTGTGTTTTCTGATTAGTTTAGCTACAAGTCATCTCTGTGAGCAGCAATGCCTGATTATTTTCAGTAGTTTCTGTAAATGTCTCAAAGCATTTATGAATCTGTTCACACTCTAAGTGCGTTTGAATATGTTACACATTCACTCTTTTCTTGCTCTCTCTCTTATCTATGTTCACAAACTGTTCATTTTCCATTCAACCTTTTCCAAGGAAATGACTAAGATGTATGCTGCCCCTGATTACATATAGACATAAATGTTTACATGTACACGCTAACCTACTCATAGAGACTTATGTTTTAGTGCCTTTAATAAACCAAACAAAATGTTTCCGTATCTTATTTTTCCATAAAAAATACCTCACTAATAACCCTATATTATGTCTTCAAAATGACACAATATCCCATGACATAGTTTTTATTACATGCATGGCCCTATTCAATAACACATAGGCATTACTTTGTTTTTCCAATATTCTCTCACTATCAAGAAGCCACAGTGAATGTCCATGTCTGTACACATGTGTCTATACACAAATGCAGATACATGTGTATGTTTTTCTCATGTACTGACTCACATTTCAATTAAGTCAGAGAATCATGGCATTTGGAACTATAAAATGGAAGACAGGTTTTCATGATAAAAGAAGCCCACGGAAAAAGAACAATCATTTGCATCTGCCAACAGCTATCAGATGAGCCTGTCTCCTGAGCTGCCAGCAGTGGTCACTCGTTCTCCATGTCTGTCAGGATAATCTCAGGAAAATAGCATCTCACGTAGCATTAACTTGCAGCTGCACAATTGAGGTGAATTCATCATCCTTTTCTATGTAAATTGTAAAGGATGAAGAGAAAGCATCATTATCTGCAAATGACATGATAGTATAAATAAATGACTAAAAAATTTAGACAAGAAACTTGTACACCTGAGAAAACTTTTAGCAAAATATCTGGATACCAAATCAAATGACAAAAATCTGTAGTTCTCTTATATATGAATGACACATGGGCTAAGAAAGAAATCAGGGAAACAACTCCCACCACAATAGCTTCACGTAATGTAAAATATTTTGTGGTAACTCTTACCAAGCAAGTGAAAGATCTATATGATAAAAATTTATTGAAAAAAGAAAGTGAGGAAGATATTAGAAGTTGGAAAGATCCCCATGCTCATGGGTCAGTACGGTTACTATAGTAAAAATGGCCATCTCCATTAAAAGCAATCTACATATTCAGTGTAATCCCCATCCAAATTCCAACACAATTTTTCACATATTTTGAAATGACAAATTTCAGCTTCATATGGAAACACATAAACAAAAATCTAGGATAGCTAAAAATACTAAATAATGAAAGAATTATTGGAATTATCCCTAATTCCAAGTTGTACTACAAAGCTATAGTAATAAAATCATCATGACATTTTTGGCACAAAAAAAGAAATGTTAATCAGTGAAATAGAATTGATGAAGCATAAATAAATCTACATATCTATTGACATTTGATTTTTTGATAAAGAAGTCAGAAACACTCACCGGGAGAAAGTCAGCACCTTCAACAAATGATGCTAGTCAAGCCGGATGATTGCAGGTAGAAGAATGCAAATGAATCCATATTTGTCACCCTACACAGAACTCAACTACAATTGAGGAACAAAGACCTCAATATAAAACATGGCACACTGAACCTACTAGAAGAGAAAGTGGAGAATAGCCTTGAATGCACTGACAAGGAGACAACTTCCTGAACAGAACACACAAATAGTGCAGGTACTAAGATCAACAAATAATAAATGGGACCTCATGAAACTGAGACACATCTGTGAAGCAAAGGACACCATCATTCAGAAAAATGGTTGGCTGCAAAGAGTTAGTTTTATGACTGGTTATAGCTGCATACAACATTGTCTTCATCCACTTGTGGTTTGAATAAGAATGGCCTCCATAGGCTCATAGATTTGAATGTTTGGTCACAACAGGGAGTGGCACTTTCTGAAAGGATTAGGAAGTTTGGCCTTGTTAGAAGAAGTGTGTCACTGAAGGTGGCCTTTGAGGTTCTCAAAAGCCCAAGTCAGGTCCAGTGACTTCTTGCTCTCCTCTTGTTGCCTGCGGAGCCGGATGTAGGACTCTCAGCTGCTTTTCCAGAACAGTGTCTGCTTGCATGCTGTCAGCTGGTAATGAACTAAACCTCTGAAAGTGTAAACCAGCTCCAATTAAATGCTTTCTTTTTGTAAGAGTTGCCATGGTCGTTGTCTTAGGGTTTCTACTGCTGTGAGGAGACACCTTGATCACAGCAACTCTTTTTTTAAATTATAACTTATTCTATTTTTTATTCATTTTACATACCAAACACAGTTCCCCCTCACTGCCCTCCTCCTGCTATCCTCCCCATGCCCCATCCAACCTATCTCCCATCTGCTCTTCAGAAAGGGCAAGGTCTCCAGTGGGGAGATACCAAAGCGTGGCACATTGAGGCGAGGTAGGACCAAGCCTCTTCCTGCTGCATCGATTGAGGTTGAACAAGCATCCCACCATATGGAATGGGCTCCAAAAGGCCAGTACATACACCCTGGTTCCACTGCCTGGGCTCCCACAATCAGATCAGGCTATGCATGAGCACAGCAACTCTTATAAAGGGAAATATTTAGTTGAGCCTGGATTACAGTTACAGATGTTCAGTTCATTATTGTCATAGTGGGAAACATGGCTACAGGCATGTTCTGGAGAAGGAGCTGAGAGTTTTACATCTTGATCTGCAGGCAGCAGCAGGAGACGGTGCATCACAGGAGGAGTAACTGGAGCACATGAGACCTCGAAGCCCATGTTCACAGTGACACATTTCCTCCAACAAGGCCCCACCTCCTAATAGTGCCACTTTCTATGGGCCAAGCATTGACTAACACATGGGTCACTGGGGGCCATACCTATTTAAACCACCATGGCAATGGTGTCTCTTTAGAGCAGTAGAGCACTAAGACACCACTCAAACATTTTCACTACATGTCTGTCTGGCAGTCCCTCTAGGTCAATATGGCTCCATCCATCATGTTGTTATTTATTATGACCTAAGAGGATAAAGCTGCCATTACATTGTGTCTGCAGCCGGGAAGCAGAGGTCTGTGAGTATTTATGCTTGGCTCATTTTCTCATCTTTATTCGTTGTGGGTCCCCAGCCTATGAAATGGATTCACAGTGGGTGGGTCTTCACTCCTCAATTAGCCTCATCTAGAAATCTCTCAGAGGTACAAGAAGCTTGTCACCTAGGTGATACTCCATCCCATCAAGTTGGTTATACAGATTAAACATCAAAGATCATTAACACATCCCTAACATACCTTGTTGGTGTTTTTTCCCTCCACAAAAATATATAGACAGTGGGGCTGGAGAAATGGCTCAGCAGTTAAGAGTACTGGTTGCTCTTCCAGAGGTCCTGAGTTAAATTCCCAGCAACCACATGGTGGCTTACAACCATCCATAATGAAATCTGGTGCCCTCTTCTGACATACAGGTATACATGCAGGAGGAACACTGCATACATAATACATAAATAAATAAATAAGTAAATACCAAGAGAATGGGAGGTAGTACTGTGAATCAATCATGTGCTCTGATTGACAATGAGAGTAAAACATACGTGTCAGACAAAATGACTTCCTTGTCCTGAAAAGTCAATAAATGAATCAACTAGCTAAACCTTCTGGAGAGGAGAGCAGTGTGCCAGGGAGGTTATTGTATATAGTAAAATCGAGGAAAGCTTCAAAGAGATGATATCTGAGCTAGAATAAGTTGCTTTTGTGAAGAACTGGGGAAGGGGGTTAGGTGTTCTTGGGGAGGAAAGGAGAAGTAGGAAGGACTTTGTTCTATTCAAATGCACGCATGAGCTCACACAAACTTGGCTGGAATTTCTTATGTAAAGAGAAAAATGTTGGGAAATAAGACCAGATCAGCAAACACCAGTTTGATGTCTTTTTGCTATACATTTTATTCTAAAATCAACCAATTCTAAGAACCAGTTTAAGCAAGCAGGAGCTTGTTTTCAACTTGTAAAGAGAATTTTGGCTACTTGTGAGGATCAGAGAAAGCTAGGTTGTATTGTGGTAAGGGAGCAAGGGGGCCTAAATGGATAAGAAACAAGAAATACCTAGAACTGGTCAGTGTCCAGTCCAGTTGTACAAGTGAGCTGGTGAGTGTTGTCATGTGGACATGAGGGCTGTTTATGTTTCCTTTGTGGCCTCTTGTCATTCCCTTCCATTCTCATTCTAGTCCTTACTGACTAGAGTCATTTTAAATACCTAAACAAAATATATGAAACCACGTCCCCAGAATAAAGAAGCCAAAGTGTTCCTTGTGATATCTGGGGATGCTCTGTCTAACCTTTGTGCATTAACCTGCAAGAGGCTTAAATAGCAAACTCTTTTCTGGCTCGAGCAGCTTCAGTGAATAGTTCCTTTTTCACATTAAGAATCTCTCTCTCTCTCTCTCTCTCTCTCTCTCTCTCTGTCTCTCTGTGTGTGTGTGTGTGTGTGTGTGTGTGTGTGTGTGTGCCTGCACGTACTAGTATTTTGGTGGAAGAAGGTAAAATGTATTCATGTTCCTAAACTAGCTAAACACAATTCTAAACATTTTCTATTCAGCCAAATGACCTTGACTTTCCTGGCTGGAAAAGAACCCTGCCTGCAAATCATCACAGCTAAGGTAGGACTACGTTCCTTCATAAAAATCTAAGGCAAAGCCATTCTGCCCAGATATTATTGCTACACCCACAGCGGTGACCCCTGTGTAACTGTAGCAGAATGCCGCTCTACTGGGGGGAACCGCGTGAAGGGATGGGGTCAGAGCTTCTCGAAGCGGAGCCCCAGGCAGTCTCCTAGAGAGAAGCCCGACCCATGAGAGCCGCCAGAAGATCCCTGCGCTGCCGAGCAATATGTTCTGTTCTCTTTATGCTTTTCTGCGTAATCTATTTAATCACTTTACTATCTGTTTCCCAAGCACAGGCTAACCCAGATTCTAAAAAGGAAGCTGGCAATGCCACCAGCCCTGAGATGGATAACCCACTGCTCGAGGCACCTCCATTTATCCAGGCTGTTTATACAGAAGCTGGATACAATAAGACTAGTAATCAAACTCTGGGAGATTTCCTTAATGCTGTGAAACGAAGAGAATTCCTTATAGAACACTTCCCGGAGGATATACTCAGTATCTGATTAAGGGGAGATGGTGGACGGCGCCACGATGGGTGCCGAAGCAAGGAAACTATTTAGAGCCCCTACCATATACAGGAGGCTATGATGAGCGGGGTTACAGATGGGTCCACCATAAAGGCAAGAGAGTTCTTTGGAATTCATTAAACTTCATGGAACGGTTACGTAGAAGCAGGAGACCATGGTGTATTTATGATGAAAAGGAGAGACGAGCCATTTTAGAAAATATGATGCCAGCCTTAAGATACTGGCATGCTTGCTTATGCAAGCAGTTGTGGGAAGCCTTGTATCGCAGATGTGATTCCTTTAAAGAACACATTGCTAAGTACATCAGAGGGGAGCTAAAACTGTCCATGTAAAAAGAGGAAGTTGACACTTGTCTCTAAAGATATGCTAGACATGATTCACCGAGCAGCCAGTTCATGACCAACCACAGAGCCACAAATAATTGTATTAATAGATAAACTTATGCTATGTCTGATCTGGGGCTGGAAACTTTTCGCTGAGATGTTCAAATTTTAAAAAATCATGATTCAGCTGTAACATGAATTGTATTTTTTCTATCCTTGTTAAGTTCCTTGTTTCTATCACTATATAAGAGAAGTTTAAACTTCAGTAAAATTACAGCAGTTCACTAAAACTCTTGGTGTCTGTCTGTCATTTCCTGCGCCGTATCCTGACCTCTCCTGATACCTTCGACCCTGACCTCCCGCGGTCTGACACTCTCCGCCAGAGCGGTCCGCGGCAGCTGGCGCCCGAACAGGGACCTGAAGGACAGGTAATCTTTCTTTTCTTTCCTTTTTAGTGGTCAAGGAACGGATCTCACCAGGGAGCTGCAGTCCCGCCGGTAAAGGCTGACCGGTTAAGCGTGAGTAATCTTGAAAAACAGGAAATAATCATGGGGCATACGCTGACTAAAAATGAGAGCATGCTGGTAACCATGTTACATAGAATGTTGCTCAATTCAGGACTTCATACTTCTAAGAAAGATTTAGAGCACTTTGCTATGTTTATTCAAAAGATAAGCCCTTGGTTCTTGAATGAGGGATCCTTGACCTTAGGAGAATGGAAAAAACTTGGTCGAGAAATGCGAAAATATGTACAGGAAAATGGAGAAAAGACCCTGCCTCCTCAAGCCTTCCCTTTATTTTTGCATATTAGAGAAATATTGACTGAAGGCACCCCTTTTCAGGGCCTTTGTCGAGAAACAGCTTCTGAGACTGAGGAACCGGTATATGCTGAGGTGGCTTTCGAGGAAGGTACCCCGGAAGAGTTAAAACCATTACAAACGGGAAGACACTGCAGACGTAAAGAATCGTCTCCTGAGAATGATGATGATGATGTCTATTTAGATGATGAGATGGCAAAGAAGGATTGGGAAGATGATTTTAGAGATCATACTGACCCTCCTCCCTCCTATATTACAATGGTAAAAGAGAAAAGACCAGTCCCAAAGCCTCGAAAATATCCTCCCTTGGTCCCTATGGGATTTCAAGGGGCTATGGCTGAAGCAAGGAGAACCGGAGATACTACCTTTGGTATATTCCCGGTCACAGAAGTTTGGGATGAGGAACCTATGTGGGAACCTTTGCCCCTTAAAACTCTTAAAGAGCTCCAACAGGCTGTAAAAATGTCTGGACCATCTGCACCTTTTACCTTGCAGATTGTAGAAATGGTGGCCAGTTCTTGGCTAACTCCCTATGACTGGCTACAGACTGCAAAGGCCACACTCTCTCCTGGAGATTATATTCTCTGGAGAACTGAATATGAGGACATATGCAAAGAGACCATTGTAGATTCCATCAAAAAACGAGGCCCCAAGCCCACAATGGCTATGTTTATGGGCACAGGAGAATATGCCACCCCTCAGTCTCAGACTAAAATACCTCGAGATATTTTGCAAATAATAACTACTAACGCTGTTCAAGCATGGAGGCGGATTCCTCCTTCAGGAACCAAGGGAGCAGCATTGGCTAATATAAAGAAGGGAACAGAAGAAACCTATCAGGAGTTTATAGCCCGGTTAGAAGAGGCTATTAATAGAATGATGCCTCCTTCTGAGGGCACTGATATCCTCCTCAAACAATTAGCTTGGGAAAATGCCAATGCTCTATGTCAGGATTTAATTAGACCAATCAGAAAAACTGGTAACCTGCAAGATTATATAAAAGCATGTCAGGATGCCTGACCAGCAGTAGTGCAAGGAATGGCCTATGCTGCAGCCATGAAAGGACAAAAGTTCAGCTCATATGTGAAACAGACATATGGAGGGGGTAAAAGACCTTCCTCCCCACTTACTTGCTTTTCCTGTGGAATGGAAGGGCATATGCAGAAAAATTGTCCAAAGAATGATAGGCATAAAGGACAAAAAGGAACCCCATGTTTGTGTCCTAGATGTAGGAAAGGAAAACATTGGAAAAATGAGTGCAAATCTAAGTTCCGGAAAGATGGAACCCCTCTTAGCGAGGAAGAAGAAGAAAAAGAGACAAAAAACTGGTAGAGGGGCGATCTCCTAGCCCCACAGCAAAGGGAGAAGAGGAATTTAAAGAAAGCTCTCTTAACCCTGATGCTCCAGAATTTACAATACATGATTTGCCTAGAGCTACTCCATGAAGTGCAGGGCTGGACCTCATCTGTAATGAAGATATAATTCTGTCCAGATGGGATGTAGTTTCTATAATAAATACCCATACTAAAGGGACTCTACTGCCTCAAACGACAGGATTAATACTGGGTAGAAGTTCTAACATCAAGAAAAACTTTGAAGTAATTCCTGGAGTAATAGACTCTGATACAGAGAATACCATCAAGGTGATGGTGAAACCATTGTCTGAAACCATTCAGTTGCATAAAGGACAGAGAATAGCTCAGTTATTATTGATACCTTATATTCATTTTCCAAATCTGGTCCTCCAGGAAGGGAGAGGACAAGGACAGTTTGGTTCCAGTGAGGGAGCATTCATGATTCAAGACCTTAGTCAAAGACCCTTTAAGACGATTACTATAGAAGGGAAAGCCTTCAGGGGTCTTATGGATACAGGGGCAGACAGAACTTGTATCTGCGCCTCGGACTGGCCAAATGCTTGGCCAATCAAGAAAACAGGTTCATCACTTTTAGGATTAGGATCTGCTTCTGGTGTAATGCAAAGCACTAGACAATTGAAATGGACTCATGAAGGAAAGAAGGGGATAATTCAGCCCTATGTTTTGCCCTCACTCCCATTTACGTTACGGGGAAGAGATTTATTAGATTCTATGGATCTAAAATTGGTATCTGCAGAGGAATTAAGGTACCAGCATTTTTCATAGGGGCCGCTGAAGAATATCTTTGTGCAGATAAAATACAATGGCTGACTCAAGACCCCCTATGGGTAAGTCAGTGGCCCCTAACAGAAGAAAAAGTGCAAGCTCTTGAGCAGCTAGTTCAGGATCAATTAGAAAAAGGGCACCTAGTGGAGTCCAATAGCCCTTGGAACACACCAGTGTTTGTTATAAAAAAGAAATCAGGGAAATGGAGGCTATTGCAGGACCTTAGAGCAGTAAATGCTGTTATGAAGGATATGGGAGCACTGCAACCAGGATTGCCATCTCCAGTTGCAGTACCTAATGGCTGGCCTACTTATGTGATAGATCTACAAGATTGTTTCTTCACTATAAAGTTGCACCCAGAAGATAGTGAATACTTTGCTTTTAGTGTGCCATCAGTAAATTTTAAAAGGCCTTTTAAAAGATATCAATGGGTGACATTGACTCAAGGAATGAAAAATTCTCCTACCTTATGTCAAAAATTTGTAGGAAGAGCCTTAGAAACAGTTAGAAAAGTATATAAGGAGGCATATATTATACATTATATGGATGATATTTTGTTAGCTCATCCTAAAGGAGAGCTATTGGAGTCATTGTTAAAAGACATGATTCAGGCATTAACTAGCTAATGGGCTTATAATCGCTCCTGATAAAGTTCAGAAGGAATAAACCACTGAATTATTTGGGACAGAAGATTCATGAGAATTACATAACCTCACAAAAGGTTTTCATAAGAAGGGACAAATTAAAGACGCTAAATGATTTTCAAAAATTATTAGGGGACATTAATTGGCTACGCCCTTATTTAAAAATAACCACAGGAACCTTAAGTCCATTATATTCTATTTTGCATGGGGATTCCAATCCAAAATCAATACGAACATTAACTCCTGAAGCTCTTGCAGCTTTACAAATTGTTGAACAGGCCTTGTCTAATGCAAGAGTTAAACAGCTAGATTATAATAAAATCTGGAAATTATTGATTTTTCCACTAGTTATACACCCACCGCTTGCTTATGGCAAGATGGGATATTAGAATGGCTACATTTACCACATACTCAATCAAAAATGGTAGCAGATTATCCATATATGTGTTCTTTATTGATTATAAAAGGTAGAAATAGATCTAAAGAATTGTTTGGGTCACGAACCTCATGGAAATCATTACTCCCTATAATAAGAATCAGGTAGATCAATTGATGCAAAATAATGAGGACTGGGTCCTGGCTCTTCATAGGATATATTGGACATATTAGATATCATTATCCAAGACATCCATCTCAGTGGAATTTTCTAAGAATGTGGAATTTATTTTCCCCACTTGTTTTTCTCATGAGCCTCTGATTACGGCCTCAAATGTTTTTACAGATGGTTCCTCCACAGGAAGGGCTGCGGTCTATGCCCCAGACTATGGTTATTGGGTTCAAGAAGGGCACGCGGATCTGCCCAGCAAGCAGAAATTAGAGCGGTCCTCTTGGCCCTGACTAAGATTTCCCAACCTTTTAATTTATACTCAGATTCCAAATATGTGGTTAATCTCTTTCCTGCTATAGAGACTGCCACCTTGTCCGGGAAATCCCCTATCCTAATTTTATTGCAAAATCTGCAAGAACTTCTCCAAAAAAGAATGCATAAAATATTTGTGGGACATATAAGAGGACATACTAAGCTGCCTGGTCCCTTGTCACATGGGAATCATATAGCAGATTTATTGACTATGACCTTAACACCTCATGTCTGGAACATTACTGAAGCACAAGAGAGTCATGCTCTTCATCATCAGAATGCTAACGCACTTAGAAAAATGTTTCATTTAAGTAGAGAACAGGCCAGACAAATAGTGAAATCTTGTGGCCAATGTCCTGCACCCCATTCAGTACCAAAAATGGGGGTAAACCCCCGGGGACTTAAGCCAAATGTAATATGGCAGATGGATGTAACTCATGTAACCTCTTTTGGAAAATTGTCCTTTCTTCATGTAACTGTAGATACCTTTTCTCACTTTACTCATGCCTCAGCTAGAACTGGGGAAGCAGTTAAAGATGTTGTGCAACATTTGTCTCAATGTTTTCATATAATGGGATTTCCTTCACAAGTTAAAACGGACAACGTCCCTGCATACACCTCTAAGGCTTTTGCTTCCTTTTGTCAACAATGGGGCATTAAACATGTTACAGGAATTCCCTACAATCCTCAAGGACAGGCAATTATAGAAAGGACTCATCAGGTTCTTAAAACTCAAATAGAAAGGTTGCAGAGATCGAGCAATGTGTATTTTACTCCTCATCATGTTTTGTCACATTCCTTATTTGTCATTAATCATTTAAATTTAAATAGCCAAGGAATTTCTGCTGCCCTATCCCATTGGGATAGAGAAATTATTAAAAGCCCATTGCCCAAAGTACTATGGAAAGATCTTTTAACCGGGACCTGGAAAGGGCCAGATATACTTATAACGGCGGGACGAGGGTATGATTGTATCTTTCCCCAGGATGCCGAGTCCCCCATTTGGGTTCCGGACCGACACATCAGACCTGCCCCGAAAGAAAAGGAAGCAGAAGCGGAGGCAACGGAAGCAGCAGAAGCAGCTGATTCTGCAAATGAAGAAACTGAAAGGCAACCGGGGAAAGCCAATGACCTGGACTCAATTTCGCTCGCTGACGCGACATGCTAAAGAACTTTTAATTGAATTGGGGAAACCCCCGACGCCTGCATGTTATTTCTTGGCCTTTCTTTCTCTCCTCTCTGCTACCCCTCTACCCACAGAGGGGGTTTCCTATTGGGCTTATGTTCCAGATCCTCCCATCATCCAGCCCATAGGCTGGATGGACCCACAACACATTAAAGTGTTAACAAATGATTCACTAAGAATAGGCGGTGCTCAGAATTCAGAGCTCCGCCCTAGCACATCCTCCTTTATAAATTTTGAGGGCAGAGCAGATTCGTTACCGGTCTGCCTGACTCTTCAGGGAAAGGCTCCTCATGGCTGCTTTACTACACGCTATAGGACCTTTCTTACAGATTCTCCTGATAGGGCACAACTCGGTGATTCCTCAGGTAAAAGATGGATATGGGAGGTTCAAATGCAGACTTTGGGTGATCCTTTATATAAAGAAGTCTTTGTAAATAGGCAAACAAGTCCTGAAGTACAGAGTATTGAAAAATACAGGGATAAGGATAAGTTCTGGGATGCAGCATTAACCAATAATCCAACATGGTTACAATGTGCTTTTCCTCATGCGGCTACTTGGTATGCTTCAGTTAATTTGACTGATGAAAATTTATTAGTATGGGATTATTCTAATTCTAATAATGGCTCCAATAAGATTTATGAAAATTATATTACACAAAATAAGGAAAAATTTCATAATTATACTTATGATGGCCTTGGAGAGCCTCTTAGAAGTTGGTTTTCACCTGGGATAGTAGAACCTACCTGGTTCATCGAACAAGGAAATATCACAAGGCGGCAGTCTGACCTATTTCGGTTAGTGGCCGCAGCCAATATGTTCTTGGAAAAGAAACCTGGTGAAAAGAAGTCTTTAGCTTATGGTTTGCGTGCATGTTTATCCTATCCCTATGCCATGCTTCTTGCGCAGCAGGCTTTTGTTAATATTTCCCAAGAGCCCGGAAATTCTTATTCGGTTACTTGCCATTCCTGTAAATTGACTAATTGTATTTCTTCAGCGGAACCAAAGGATTTGGACACAGTTATAATCGTTCGGCGCCCTCCTTATGTTTTGTTGCCAGTAGAGCTTGGTGAAGAGCCTTGGTATGATAATGCTGCTTTACAAGTTTTAGAGGATTTTAATGCCCTTATTAGGCCAAAACGTTTTGTTGCTGCTCTTGTTCTTTGCATTGCTGCTTTAATATCAATTTTAACTACTTTTACTGTTGCCACCACGGCATTGGTTGAGACAATTCAAACTGCACAGTTTGTTAATAACCTCAATCGCAATGTTTCTCTTGCTTTAACTCAGCAGGAATTAATTGATAAGAAATTGGAATCAAAACTAAATGCTTTGGAGGAAGTGGTGATTGCACTTGGTCAGGAAATGAGCAATCTTAAAAATACGCTTTCAGTTCGCTGTCATGGCAATTTTAAGTCTATTTGTGTCACACCTCTGCCTTACAATACCTCTGAACCTTGGGAAAAAGTAAAAGCACATCTGCAGGGAGTCTGGACAAGCAGTAGCATTTCCCATGATATTGACTAATTACAAAAGGATATCTCAGCCATGAGTCAGTCGCATCTACAGTTAGGGGGGCTTCAACAACTAGCCTCCAGCCTTCAGTCTAATGTAAAGGCTCTTAATCCTTTAGATTGGCTACAATACTTTATATTTCTTGGCATCCTTGTCTTGCTTTTCCTTATAGTAATTTTTCTGTTTCCTCCTCTTATATCATGTCTTTTCAAGACACTCAAAACAGTGCAACAGGATATCTTTGAGCTCCGTTTTAAAAACAAAAAGGAGGAACTGCTACACCCACAACGGTGACCCCTGTGTAACTGTAGCAGAATGCCGCTCTACTGGGGGGAACCGCGTGAAGGGATGGGGTCAGAGCTTCTCGAAGCGGAGCCCCAGGCAGTCTCCTAGAGAGAAGCCCGACCCATGAGAGCCGCCAGAAGATCCCTGCGCTGCCGAGCAATATATTCTGTTCTCTTTATGCTTTTCTGCGTAATCTATCACTTTGCTATCTGTTTCCCAAGCACAGGCTAACCCAGATTCTAAAAAGGAAGCTGGCAATGCCACCAGCCCTGAGATGGATAACCCACTGCTCGAGGCACCTCCATTTATCCAGGCTGTTTATACAGAAGCTGGATACAATAAGACTAGTAATCAAACTCTGGGAGATTTCCTTAATGCTGTGAAACGAAGAGAATTCCTTATAGAACACTTCCCGGAGGATATACTCAGTATCTGATTAAGGGGAGATGGTGGACGGCGCCACGATGGGTGCCGAAGCAAGGAAACTATTTAGAGCCCCTACCATATACAGGAGGCTATGATGAGCGGGGTTACAGATGGGTCAACCATAAAGGCAAGAGAGTTCTTTGGAATTCATTAAACTTCATGGAACGGTTACGTAGAAGCAGGAGACCATGGTGTATTTATGATGAAAAGGAGAGACGAGCCATTTTAGAAAATATGATGCCAGCCTTAAGATACTGGCATGCTTGCTTATGCAAGCAGTTGTGGGAAGCCTTGTATCGCAGATGTGATTCCTTTAAAGAACACATTGCTAAGTACATCAGAGGGGAGCTAAAACTGTCCATGTAAAAAGAGGAAGTTGACACTTGTCTCTAAAGATATGCTAGACATGATTCACCGAGCAGCCAGTTCATGACCAACCGCAGAGCCACAAATAATTGTATTAATAGATAAACTTATGCTATGTCTGATCTGGGGCTGGAAACTTTTCGCTGAGATGTTCAAATTTTTAAAAAATCATGATTCAGCTGTAACATGAATTGTATTTTTTCTATCCTTGTTAAGTTCCTTGTTTCTATCACTATATAAGAGAAGTTTAAACTTCAGTAAAATTACAGCAGTTCACTAAAACTCTTGGTGTTTGTCTGTCATTTCCTGCGCCGTATCCTGACCTCTCCTGATACCTTCGACCCTGAGCTCCCGCGGTCTGACACTCTCCGCCAGAGCGGTCCGCGGCATATTATGACCTTCCTAATTGCCCACTGAATTTTTGCCTTTGACATAAAAGGGATATAGGGCAGCCTTTTTGTATCCTGAGGAAACAGACATCCTCTACTGGTAGGAGATTCCTTTATAAAAAAATTCTGAGGATTAAAACAGAGCCCTAGGGAAAAAAACTAAAAGTAGCAGACAGATATATAAATAATGCTGGAGTATTATAAAGGATGGAATCCTACAAGTGTGTGCCTGGTAAAAAGAATAACAAGGAAAGACTCTGCCTGAGTTACAATCTTGTGGAAAGCCACTGTAGCCCTACTCAGAAAATACTTCTGCAGTAACGTCTATCCAACACCTGCTTGTTTACAGATGTAACAATGCCATCTTCATCACTGAGTTTTGAAGTCAAGATTATTATTCCAAAACAGTTATATAATCTCCCCCATTTTGTCTCTAAAAGATCCCCCTCTTATATCTCTTCTGATTTGCTCTTTGCTTCTTTAGGGAAAAGGGTCCAGGGACTTGGTTGGTGCAGGTTCAGACTTCTAGAGAATTAACAGCACAACTGAAAGCTCTAGAACAAAAAAAAAAGCAAACTCACCCAGGAGGAGATGCCAAGAAATAATCAAATTGAGGACTGAAATCAATAAAGTAGAAGCTAGGAAAACAATACAAAGAATCAATGTAACAAAGAGTTGGTTCTTTGAGAAAATCAACAAGAAGGACAAATCTTTATCCAAACTTACCACACAGCAGAGTGTGAACATGCAAATTAACAAAATCGGAAATGAAAAGGGGACCTAGCAATGGACACTGAGAAAATCCAGAGAATCATCAGGTCATACTCTGGAAACCTGTACTCCACAAAATTCTAAAATTTAAAGGAAATGGACAATTTTCTGGATATCTATCACTTACCAAAATTAAATCAAGAAAGACAAGTATAGGACAAATCCAGATCCCCTGTTTCACTTAGGAGGCCTGGGCAATCTATGTGGCCTCTGAGTGGATCAGTATTTATCCCTAGCATACGAATGGACTTTGGGACCAAATTCCACATAGAGGATACTCTCTAAGCCATGATACATGGGGGATGGTCTAGCCCCTGCTCCTAGTGATGTGACAGACTTTGAAGATCCCCCCATGGAAGACCTCACCCATGCGTGGATGCATGGTTGGTAGGGGGGGCAGGGGAAGAGGGGAGGGAGAGGGAACTGGGATTGACATCTAAAACAAGCTTGTTTCTAATTTAAATTTTAAAAAGAAGAAGGAAAGATGGATTCCAGGGAAGGATCTGGAGTGGTCTCCATCATACAGATAGCACAGAGGTCATCTGTCCTATACAGTGCATGGGGCATCTCCCCTACGGTTGGGTTCTATTGACTGAGAAACAAAGATCTAGGGCCAGGAGGCTGGGATAAACCTTATGGGAGATTTGAGTGAGGTCTATCTGTCTCCACAGAAAGCAATGATTACCAGGTCACTAACAACATCAGCTCCCAGACTTCTGAGTAGAAAACAACTGTTTCCTCCTTTGAGGGGACACCCCTGCATGATTAACATTCCTGGTTTCCCTAGCGATCTGTGGGTACAAGGACCTTTGGGCACCCAACATCCCACTTTTAGCAATGGGCAAATTTCAGCTCCTCCAAAGCAAAGGAGACAAAACAAACCCAGAAACCCAGAAACTCGTCGGAGTTAGGCAGTGTTGGGACCAAGTGGCCCTAATGAAAATTTCTAGAATAACTTAAACAGTAGCAACAGAATGCGTGTTTCTCTAACATGTGGACACGTTCTCTAGAAGCAGGGTGATGGCTGATAGTGATGATCAACTGAATTGCATTTAGAGACTCCAGGGGGAAAACCACTAAGAGTGTTGGTGAGAGTGTTGCCTTAAATTAACTGAGGGAGGAAGATCCAGCCCGAAAAAGGGCAGCACCATCCCGTTGGCTGGGGTCCCAGATGAATAAAAAGAAGAAACTGAGCTGAACGCTAGTATCCATCTCTCGGCTTCCTGACTGCATGTGCAGCGATGTGAACAGGAGCCTCAGACTCCCTCACCAGGATGGACCTGAACCTGTGAGCTGTGACTCAAAAGATGCCCCTCCTAGCAATGCATAAGATAATAAACACAGTAGGCTATGTATTAGGCCTCAAAATTAATCCAAAAACTTTCTTCTGTGTTTTTTAAATTTATTTAAATTAGAAACCAGCTTGCTTCACATGTCAATCCCAGTTCCCTTTGCCTCCCCTCCTCCCCTGACCCCACCAACCCCCTTAACTCCCCACCCAATCCCCACTCCACTCCCTAGGGAGGGTGAGGCCCTCCACAGAGGATCTCCAAAGTCTGGCATATCATCCCAGGCAGGGCACAGGTCCTCCCCCATGTGTCCAGGCTGAAAGCATCCCTCCATGTGGAATGGGCTCCCAAAGTTCATCCATATGCCAGGGATAAATACTGATCTACTACCTGAGGCCCCATAGATTGCTGAGGGCTCCTCACTGACACCAAAATTTAGGGAATCTGAATTAGTCCCAAGCTGGCCTCTCAGCCATCAGTCTGGGGTCTATGAGCAGCCCCTTGTTCATGTCAGCTGTCTCTGTGAGTTTCACAAGCCCAGTCTTGACCCTGTTGCTCATCACTCCTCCCTCTCTACAGCTGGGTTCCAGGAGTTCAGTTCAGTGTTTATCTGTGGGGTTCTGCCTCTGCTTTCATCAGCCACTGGATGAAGGCTCTAGGATGGCATACAAGGTAGTTGTCAATCTCATTATCGTGAAGGGCATTCAAGTCAGCTTCTCCACTATTGCTTAGATTGCCAGTTGGTGTCACCCTTGTAGATCTCTGGAAATCTCCCTAGTGCCAGATCTCTCCTCAAGCCTATAATGACTCCCTCTATTGTGGTATCTCTCATCCTGCTCACCTCTATTCTTCCCCAGACTCAACCTTCCTGCTCCCCCATGTCCTCTGCTCCCTTGCTCTTCTCCCCCTCACTTTTCCTCAGCTCTCTCTCCCCTCCCCCCACGCTCCCAGTTCACTTGGAGATCCTGTCCCATTTCACTTCTCAGGGGTACCATTCATATCTCTTTTAGGGTCCTCCCTGTTTCCCAGACTCTCTGGAGATGTGGATTGTAGGCTGGCACCACCATGCTCCGTGTCTAAAATCCATATATGAGTGATTACATACCATGTTTGTCTTTTTGTGCCTGGGTTACCTCACGCAGGATGATTTCTTCTGGTACCATCCATTTGCCTGCAAATTTCAAGATTCCGTTGTTAATATCTTAGCATGTACCTTCTCTAACAATGGAAAAATAAGACCCAGAATTCAACAGGAGAAATTTTAGAAATTGGGCAAATGTGGTAAATTTTTAAAACACAATGTTATGAATGATCAGTGAGTTAATGAAAAACTTAAAATAGAAGTAAAACATTTTCTTGAGCAAAAATATTTCAATGATGCAACAAAACACTAGACCTATGTAATACTATTCAAGGCAACTGTAAGAGGCAATGCCTGTAATGAGTATTTACATACAAACTAATAAACAACAACTACACATACAATCAAGTAATAAGCTGTGTACAATTTAAATAAAGCAAGCAGTCCTCACAAATGCTTTGATTTCAAATATAAACCAAACCCAAAATTAGAGCAGAAGTAAGGGAAATAGAAGCAAAAAGTCCTTGGCTAGTGACATAGACTCACCTTGAAGTAAATAACAACCATGTGTCTATCTTGGTAGTCCTGTGACTCAGCCACTATCTTTACTAAAATTAAAGAGAGTGTGTCTTTGCTACATTGTGGCCATAAATTTTAAGTGTGATCCTGTGGTACCCTTCTTTCTATCATTGAATTTCCTTTTTTTTAGCCTAAGGAGACAACATCAGGCTTTTAAAACTGATTCATATTAAAAAACAAAATGGCATTTTATAAAGGTATGCCATGACAGGATCAGGAAAATAAGGTTCCAAATCTCTCCGTTGACTATATTTATGGTTTTGAGCTTTATTTTGGTACTAAAGAATCTTAATATTTGAGAATTATAGTTTTTAAGGCTCAAGTTTAACAGGAATAAAATTATAAATCCCAATTCTGTAAAAGAGCTACTAACTTATTAAACTGTTAAAAAGATATTTAAGATATACACGTTAGTGGTCAGTCATGCTAAGAACAGATGTAATTCATTCACAGAGATGAGCTTAAAAGGAGGAACCAATTATTATTTTCTATTATGTGGTCTTCCATCACTTCATCATACAGCACTTTGTGTGTGTTGTCAAAATTAAGCCTGAAGCCAAACCAAGCAATAGCAGAGAGACTACATTAATAGCTCTTCCCTGATGATAAGGTTGATGATTGCCTTATATGCTATCCTAGAATATCTATCCAGTGACTGATGGAAGCAGAGACAGATACCCACAGCTAGACACTGAACGGAACTCCTGGAACCCAGTGACAAAGATGGAGGAGTGATGAGCAAAGGGGTCAAGACCATGCTGGTGAAACCCACAAAGACAGCTGACTGGACAAGGGGGAGCTCTTGAACCCCAGACTGATGGCTGAGAGGCCAACAGGGGACTGATCCAGACTCCATGAATGTGGGTGTCAGTGAGGAGGCCTCAGAAATCTCTGGGGCCTTGGGTAGTAGATCAGTGTTCACCATGGCGTACAAATTATTTTTGGGAGCTCATAACACATGCGAGGGGCCGGGGGGTTGCTTTCTCAGCCTATACACATTGGGAAGGGCCTAGGTCCTGCCCTGGATAAAATGACAGACTCTGGAGATCCCCCCAAGGAGGGCCTCATTCTCCCTGGGGAATGATGTGGGGATTGGGCTGGGGGCTGGGGAGTGACTGGTGGAGGGACAAGGGAGGAGGGGTGGGGGAGTAGTTGGGATTGACATGTGAAGCATGCATGTTTCTAATTTAAACAAAAACATATAGTGAGAAAAAATTAAGCCTGAAGCAAGTAAAGGAAAACAAGTTTAAAGTAAACTTAAAGTCTATTTAATATAAAATAATATTCAAAATCGGGTTTATAAAAATTGGTTATAAAAGATTGAATGCTTGAGTAAAATGGATTGGATTTACAGTGCATCTACAACGCAGGAAACCCCCAGGCACAAGCAGTTCAGTCTGATGGAGCACAAGTTCCTTTTGATGGAGCACTATCCCATCAGATGAAGTTCCACAAGTCCCTTATCATAAGGGAGGCATGGAAAATAAGACCTGCCAGAGGTCTACTGCTTCTGACACCAGCTTTATAGACCTGGTCACCTCTGGCTACGTAAGGTCTGGTAGGTCTGACTAGCTGCAGCTAGACCAAACCAGAATAAAACCTCATCCTTATGCAAAGATGAATTACTTCTCATGTCTCACGTGACATGGGGATGGAGTGTCTTAGTCAACTGAAGATCTCAGAGTCTACACCTATGCCCTAAATGCCTCAAACAACAGACAGGCAAACAACATTACTTTGCCCTCAGTGTCTCTGACTGTTATGGTACCTGGACCCTACTTTCAATTGGTCATAACCTTTCCCATGGCATTCAATTCTTCTTAGCACAGGCTAATTCCAGGATCCACATCCAAGTCACCCACATTCCTTCATTAAAGGATGACGCCAGATACTATGTCATCAAATTCAAAGCTTTGGAAAATTGTTTCGTACCTCCAAGTGGTGCATTTGAGAGTTGCTTTTATGTCTGTAGAGTCCAAATGATTTATTAAGTGACATTGCATGCCCTCAGATTCTCTAGGAGGAAATGACAGATGAAGAAGATCCTCTCCAATTGGGGCTCACCTGTGGTGCCATTAGCATGTAACCTAGTCTTTACCACATAGAGAACTGCAGGACCAGTGTCCGTGCTCTTAACCTAAAGCCTACAAGGAAGAGAAGGACTTTGGCAGTGGTACTTGTGAACGTTTTCTAAGAAATTCAAAAGCTCACTTAATTTGGTTGTCATCCTTTACAAAGTATGCCCCTAAATAATCAATCTATTTTTTTAATAGAATGATGTCAAGAGTTATGCTTAGTGCTAAAAGTATGTGGTGACCTAGAATTTTGTCTGTTGACAAAAGGAATAGAGTTGGCTTTAGCCTTCTTTGTTAATTCAGTCTATAATATAAGTTATTTATTACACATTGGACATGACTCCTTTCATCTTTCGTCTCTTGGCTGAGTAGGTGTGTTAATAAAGTTAATTTTAGAAAAAAACCACTCTGGTTGTTCAGTATAGACTTTGCAGAATGAATCATTTACTCTAAACAGGACAGTCATTGACTTAGACAGTAGCTTGGGATATTCTAAGATGTTCTGGAGAAGTGCCTGTTGAGAAAGAAAGATGGTCATGGTCTCTGAGTATAGTTTTACACTGAAAATTAAAATGCTGGAGAGGATGTGGTGAAAGGGGAACACTACTCCATTGCTGGTGGGAGTGCCAACTGGTTCAGCCACTTTGGAAATCAGTATGGAGATTCCTCAGGAAAATGGGAATAAACCTACCACAAGACCCAGCAACTCCACTCTTAGGCATATATCCAAAAGATGCCCATTCATACAACAAGGATGTCTGTTCCACTATGTTCATAGCAGCATTATTTGTAATAGCCAGAAGTTGGAAGCAACCTAGATGCCCCTAAACCGAAGAGTGGATAGAGAAAATGTGGTACATTTACACAATGGAGTACTATTCAGCAGAAAAAAACAATGGAATCCTGAAATTTTCAGGCAAATGGATGGCACTACAAGAAACCATCCTGAGTGAGGTAACCCAGTCACAAAAAGAGAAACATGGCATGTACTCTCTCACATATGGATTTTAGACATAGATCTGGGGAGTGCCAGCCTACAATCCCATGGCCAGAGAGTCTGAGAAACAGAAACTTCATTTAGTGGCATATGGAAGAAGAGGCAGACTACCATGGCTAAGCACTGAGCTGAACTCAAGTAAGCCAGTAACAGAGAGGGAGGACTGATGACCAAAGGCATTAAGACTGGGCTGGTTTAACCCCCAGAAACAGCTGACCTGACTAAGGTTAACTTTTGAATCCCAGGCATCAGCCTGGGAATCCAGCATGGGACTGATCAAGACCCCCTGAATGTGGGTGTCAGTGAGGAGGCCTAGGTAATTTATTGAGCCTTGGGCAGTAGATCAGTACTCATCCCGAGTATACACACGGACTTTGGACTCCCATCCAACAATGTGAGATGCACTCTCACCCTGAACTCTTGGGGGAGGGTCTAGGCCCTGCCCTGGATGAAATGACACACTATGGACACCCCCAAGGAGGGCCTCCACCCTCCCTGGGGAAATGAGGGGATAATGGGGGTTGGGGGAGGGCACTGAGGAGGGGAGGGAAAGGGAGAGGGACCTGGAACTGACTTGTGAAGCAACCTTGTTTCTAATCTAAATTTAAACTTAAAAATAAATAATAATAGAAAAAAAACCAAGTAGGAGACAAATCAGAAGCAGCTTAAAAGTAAAGCCTATGAACTAGCAGAGAAAGACAGGTAAAAATATGGAGATCATTCCAGGTTAAATTGAAAATAGTCATTATATAATGTCAATGTATCATTATATTTATATTACATATGTTACATTATATTATATTTATTATGTCTATAATAAATAAGACATGCAAACTCCCATGTAATAATGAAAAAAATAATTTTTGTTAGAATTAAGTTGTCACTTTAAGTAGCCTGACAATATATTCACTAGACCTAGACAAGCTATGCTCATTTAAGGTAAAAGTCCCAATTTTTAAAATTTAACCTTATCAAATTGTTTCTAATCAAAAATTGTGGCTTACCTGAGCTACCGTTTTTTGTTTATTAATGATCACTTGTACTGCTAACAGTTGAAGCAAACATACTAATTTATCACATGTGGAAACAAGGAATATCAGTTAGACACTTTTGGTTCAGATTCATTTCTTAGATGCTGACTTTAACTGACTTCTTTTACAAAGTTTCCAGGTGCTCACTCCTTATGTAAGAGTCTGATGTAATAACACAGCTAATTGCAGTTACCGTATCCTTCTACAGAACTCTGGTCATGGTCCAGCCACCTGTACCATTACATTTAACCTTAACTTTATACTTAACCTTATATTGATTCATGCTAATCTTGATGTAAAAGTTTCCACATGTAACTTTGTCTCTTAATGTTCCCCACAAAGTTGTACAGTTATTACCTCTGAATTATGTTCTGGATTTTTGCCGACTGGACTGTTAATTTTTAACATGGCTGCTTTGATGGACCCGTCTTCTGATGCACTGGAACTACTGTTCCCCTCATTTATTAGATGTCTAAGTAGTGACCAAGAGATCAACACCCCCAGACTCTGAAAAGCAGTTTGAGTCTCCTCTGAACGTGGACTATGGGACATCCAACTCATCTTTCTTCCTGCCACTGTGGACATTGTTTTTTGGGATGTAGAACTAAAAAAAGCAGGCGTGAACCTTGCTTGTATCAATTAACCTCTCCATTTCACTAACTCAGATCAGTTTAGCATCCTTTAGGATGTCAAAACACACAAAATTCCTTGACTGCTGCAGTACTCCAAAATTAAAAAAGACTACATCTCACTACTGTAAGGGAGGCATTTGTGCCCTCCTCTGTGGACAATGCTACTTCCATGCCAGCAAATCCTAACTGATTTAAAATGGAACCTAGGTCCTTGCAACAGGGACCAGTAAAAATTCGACAACAAGTCTCTGCTGTATGGGCTTCTGGTTCCACTCCCTACCGTCACTCTGGCTCCTCCCCGGGATCACTCCTCTCCTCCTTATTGTCCTTATATTTAAGTTCTTAACCTGTCATTTTTTTCGTTAATTACATACCAATCCCAGTTCCCTCTCCCTCCCTTCCTTCTACTCTCCCCCTTCCCTCCCCGTCCCCCACCTGCTCCTCAGAGAGGGTGAGGCCTCCCATGTGTCTAGGCTGAGTAAGGTATCTCTCCATAGGAAATGGGATTCAAAACGCTAGTTCATGCACTAGAGATAGATCCTGGCCCCACTGCCAGTGGCCCCACAAACTGCTCGAGTCATCCACTGTCACCTGCATTGGGGAGGGGCTAGTTTGGACGTATGCAGGTTCCCCAGCTGTCAGTCTGCAGTCAGTGAGCTCCCACTAGCTCAGGCTAGCTGTTTCTGTGGGTTTCCCCATCTTGCCCTTGACCCTTTTGTTGATATTATCTCTCCTCCCTCTCTTATGCTGGACGCCAGGAGCTGGGCCAAGTGCTTAGCTGTGGATCTCTGCATCTGCCTCCATCAGTTACTGGAGGAAGGTTCTACGATGACAATTATGGTAGTCTTCAATCTGTTTACAGGGGAAGGCCAATTCAGGGATCCTCTCCACTAATGCTTAGAATTTTATCTGGGGTCATCCTTGTGGATTCCTGGGAATTTCCCTAGTGCCAGGTTTCTCGATAGCCCCAGAATGGCTCACTCTATCAAGATAATTCTTTCCTCTCCCTCTCTGTCCTTCCCCCAACCTGACCATCCCATTCACTCATGTTCTCCTCCCCACGCCCAGCTTGCTCAGGAGCTCTTGTCTATTTCCCCTTCCTAGGTTGATCCATGTAGGATCTTCTTTGTTTCCTTGCTTCTCTGGGTTTGGGGACTGTGACTTGGTTATCCTTTACTTTATGGCAAATATCCACTTGTGAATGAGTACATACCATATTTGTCTTCCTGGGTCTGGGTTACCTCACTCAGGATGTTTTTTTCCTAGGGCCATCCATTTGCCTGCAAATTTCAAGATGTTGTTGGTTTTTAATGCTCCATTGTGTAAATGTGTCATATTTTATTTATCCATTTTTCGAGTGCATCAGGTTTTTCTCCAGGTTCTGGTTATTACAAATAATTCTACTATGAATAATTTGTTGTGTTGAGCAAGTGTCCTTGTGGTTTGAGTGTGCATCTTTTGGGTATATGCTCAAGTGTTACTGCTGGATCTTGAGGTAGATTGATTCCCAATTGTCTGAGAAACTGCCATGCTGATTTCCAAAGTGGTTGTACAAGTTTGTACTCCCACCAGCAATGGAGGAGTGTTCCCCTTACTCTATATCTTCTCCAGCATAAGCTGTCATCAGTGTTTTTAATCTTAGTCATTCGGATAGGTGTAAGATGGTATCTCATAATTGTTTTGATTTGCATTTCCCTGATGGCTAAGGATGGTGAGCAATTCCTTAAATGCCTTTTAGCCATTTGAGTTTAACCTGTCTTTTAAAGTCTTTATTTGCTGAACTTCTCCCTATACCCAAACAAAATATTCCATGCAAACTCTCCCAATAGCTCTCACCCTACAATAGCTCCATTTGTTCCTGACGTATCTGCCAAAAGACCTTTTAGATGTTCTGGGGAAACTCTACCTGAAAGGGACCTTCCACCTTTTTACCCTTGGTCAGACACAATTCTTCACTTTAGTTCTTGAATTTTCTCCTGTGCCCTCCTTTGCTCTCTTGTTCCCTGCCACTTCTGCTAATTCTTTCTGGTGCAGCTGTCCTGGCAATGGGACTGGTCACTTTCACCCTGAGTCAACTCTATGCCCACTTCCTCTCAGCATCCCGCTCTGTTCCTGCCTATCCTTCGACCTTTCCAGAAAAATATCTCAGTTTTACTCTGTAAACAGACCACCTGCTTACAATCACCTAATAATTGTTTTCCAAGTCCCTTCAGGAATGTAGGATGGACTGTCTGATCCATTTTAGTCGATCAAGTTAAGACACCTCTCCACCCCCAAGCTAAAGGACCATCCAACAACAACAACAACAAAAAAACAGTTATAACACTCCTGCCTTGCATTTTTACAGCCTCTCGGCATTCTGATTTCAGTGTCCTTGCGGATTATGGATGTCATTCCCACCTCTATAAGGAGCCACCTCCCATCTTCCTCTGTAGACATTTCAACCATTTGCCCATATGGGTGACAAAAGTGCACCCTGCCCATGAGTACACACTGTCCCACCTAAGGTCAAACCAAATAAAGCATCTCTTTATTTCCATGCTCCCTCTCTCCACAACTGCTCTTTAAATAATCTAACACACACTACCCCAACTTATCTGGGTATTTAATGGACTGTGCCAAAATATCAATACTTTTCACAGAAAGAAAATTGTTTGCACCACAAAAGATTCCCAAAGAGCTAAAGTATTCTGAACAAAGCTGTAGGTATGACAATATCTGTTTTCAAAACATACTAGAGAGTGACATGAATCAAAACAACAACTAAAGACAGCCTGTTGTGGTGCAGGCCTGTAATCCTAGCCCTTGGAAGGCAGATCTCTGTGAGTTCAAGGCCAGGCTGATCTAAAAAGCTAAAAAAAACCCCAGTCACTTAAAACTTGACTCATAAACCAGTTGAAAAGAGAACCCAGAGTGTAAATCATGTTTTTAAAACCAGCTGATGTCAATAAAAGTAGTAAAATCACACCCTGGAGAAAATACTATCCTTTTATGAAAGGATCTGAGAAAACTGGAAATCTATATGCAAAGGTAAGAACCTGGACACCTATTTTGTACTGTGCATAAAAGTTAATGGAAAATGGATCAAGACTTAAATGTCAGACAGGAAAAACCCCCGAAGACAACATAAGGAAAATATTTGGACACTGGTCTGAACAGTTTCTTTTAATTACCCAGAAAGCATAAGTAACCAAGGCAAAAGTGAATGTTGAGTCTTTACTGAGCTAAGCATGTTTTGATACAACAAAGAAAAAAAAAAGACAACAACAACATCATAAAATGACAGCCACAGAACTGGAGGTAGGATGGTAAATCATTTGTTGTATAATGGACTAAGTTTTAGAATGTATAAGGGACTCAAGTCAGTTTTTGAAACAACCATGCCAACACATAACCCAAATAAAAAATGGAACTGCCAAAAAGCATAAGGAAAATGCCCAGCATCATAAATCTTCAGGGAGATGAACAAAAGCACAACAGGATATCAAATGATAGAGATGGGGGAGACGGAGAAGAGGGACAAGGACAGGGATGGGTAGAAAGGGGATAAAGTGGAAACAAGGATGCAAAGAAAGGCAAATTCTCAAGTTCACACAGACTGTGGAAAACACAATGTAGTTCCTAAAACTGAAAGTAAACCACCATATGGCCCAGTGGTCCCATTACTGGGCATATATCCAAAAAGAATGAAAATGCTCTGTGAAACACTCTGAACTCTCATGCTTACTGAATTAGCATTCATAATCGCAAAGATATTGTGATGGGTAAATGAATAAAAATGTGACGGATCCAGTTAAATATTCTTTAGTTATAAAAATAATGAAATAATGGCATTTACAGAAACATGAATGGTACTGGAGGACATTATGTCTATCAAGGGAAGTAAGTTGGTAAAGAAATACAGAAGGCATATGTTCTTACTGTTATCAGAAGCTAAAATGTTAATATTTAAAAAGGAAAGGATTGAATCATGGTTGCCAGATCTTGTGGGGGAGGGTGTATTTTGAATATTTCAAATACAAAGAGGTGATGTTGGAGTTAATAAGATACATCTATTATCTGACTGGGGAAGTACATCAGTTAGCACAGTAATTGCCTAGCTGGATACCCAGAACCATATAACCCTGATATAGTTATGACTGAAATTCCAGTTCTTAGGAGGAAGAGACAGGAGAATCAGATGTATGAAGTCATCTTCAGCAGTACAGTGACTTTAAGGCTAGCCTGGTATACATGGATCTGGGTTTTACAAAAACAAACATATACCAGTTTCTCTGACCTGATTATCATATATTGAGTACACAAATTGTTACACCGTGTCACATACATGAAATTATTGTGTCAACTAAAATTTAAAAAGTATTTAAAATGTCATATGATACCCAGTGTTTGAGAAAAAACTATTTCCCTCAACCTATTGACTTCTACAAAGAGCATCTACTTAGTTACTTTCCTGTTGCTGTGATAAAATTCCACAGCAAAGGCAAATTAAGAATAAACAGTTTATTTTGGCCTGTGGTTCCAGAGGGATAAGAGTCTGTTATGGCAAGAAGGCAAGTAGGAAGCTGTGAGATCACATCTTAACTACCAGCATGACACAGAGAGCAAACTAAAAGTGGGCAAACGCTTTTAATCTCAAAGCCCAGACCCAGCCACTGACTTCTTACAGCTAGAGTGTAACACCTAAACCTTCCCAGTGTCAACACCAGGGACTAGGAGTTCAAAGACCTCAGACTATGGGGTGGGCATTTCTCATCTAAACCACCACAGCGTCATTAACCGTCTTCTAAGAATATTCAAATACACTTAAAACTACAACTGAAATTATTCTGCCATTCCTATCTATGAAATTTACTGTTAATGACGTTATTCCATGGGGGACTATAGGCTTGGTTTGTTGTTTTAAGAATATCTGATATAATTTACTACAGTTTTCATTTTCCTTTTACTATGAATTAATTTCACACACAAATACATTCGTGTGTGTGTGTGTGTGTGTGTGGTGTGTGTGTGTGTGTGTGTGTGTGGACCGCTTAGGTGGAGAACCTAGTTGGGGTGAAATGGCTACAGACACTGATTGTAACTGTGTGCGGGAATCAACTGTAGATGATTAAAGGTTAAGGGGGTGGGATTTGTTTTGCGGATGAGTCAGTTCTCAGAACTAGAAAGGTAGCATTCAAGAGTATTGAAAAACCAACCCCAGTGTGAGTATTCAGTGAATACTTACTGACCTTCACTAGCAGTTGGGGTAGACTGTGAACAACGGTCACGATTTAAATAATTTCTTGTCCTTTTATAGTTAACCACGTTTTTATAAGTAACTAAACAAAACACAGAAGTCCTCTGCAGTAACCAAATGCAGCTACTTAATGATGGTCAACTATTACTTGTTATCTCCTATAAGCTGACAGACAAATTTCCATCTGCTTGTTAAGTTTGTCCTCTTACCTTATAATTTTGAGACAGGAGTTATTATCATCGGTAGTCCATCCGGGTTATCGTTTCCCTGGCTTGCCTCTGACTGCTGGGTTTTGCCTTGTGGCAATCAATCCCGTGTCACCTGTAAACACAACCTTCTCGGCCATCTCCAGTTTGCTTTTTAGCCACCTCAAGGGCATCTTAAAGCTTGTGCTTTTGATGTCTGGGGGGTGTTTAAAGTCACACCGAGGCCTGTCACTGCCAGTTGATGCTTGTAGAGATCTCCCTGCCCAAGGATCCAGTCTCTGTGTAAAGACTGGGCCAGGGGTGGGTGGAGAGAGACCATGATGGCCGGCACAAGTCCTGCCTCCTCCCAGCGGGTCTGCGCGTGGTGGTGGCGGCCGCCGGGGAGGGTACACTGTCCCTCTGGCTTGGCACACTTTGGGGGGAAGGAAGCCGCCTTCCCACAAGGCGACTCATTCTAACGGGTTTCCCCTGGGATTCCTGCTTCCACGAGGCGCAGGACGCGGGGGAATGAAAAAGGAGGTGGGCCCAGAGGACAGGGGTTAGGGCAGCGGAAGAAGGATGCGCACGGATCTCCTCCCGCCCGCCAGGGGTGGGGAACCGAGCACAGGAGCGCGAGGACCTTCAACTCAGACCGCAGCCCCGGCGCCCCGCCCACCCCGCCCCGCCCCGCCCCGCCCTGGCGCCACGCCCAGCCCTGGCGCCCCGCCCAGCCCTGGCGCCCCGCCCATCGCCCCTCCCGGAAGGGGCGGCCCCTCCTCCTTCCCTTTCCCCTCCCCCTCCTCCTCCCGCGACCCAACCGACCTGCGCGCGCCTCAGGCCCCGCAGCCGAGCGCCGAGCGGCCGATCCGTCGCTTGTGTCTCCACCCGCAGTTGTGTAAGGTGCGCGGGCCGCGGGCGAGCAGGCGGGGGAAAGGGACGGAGGGAGGAAGGGAGGGAGGGACCGAGGCAGGGACGGAGGCAGGGAACGAGGCAGGGACTGAGGGATGGACAGAGGGAGGAAGGGAGGGACAGAAGCCGGTCCTCGCCGCCAGTGCCCGGTTGGAAGCCCGCGCGCGGCGGAGCAGGCTCGGGGAAGCTCTCTCTGGGTCTGCTGCCCCGGGTCCTCGTCCTGCTGCCTCCTGTCAGGGACTTTTTCCCCCGCAGTGCCCCGGGGCTTCAGAGTGCAAGCTGAGCCGCTCACTCTCAACTCCTTTTGCAGAAATGAGGTTTGGGGGAAGTTTTTTTTCTTAACTTGGAACCTCTTTTTTTTTTTCCCGCGCAGAAAGCCCATAGCCCGCCATGGAGCGTGCCTTTACCCCGCTGGAGCCCCTGCTACCCACGGGTACTGTGTCATCCCCTTCCCGGAGGTGCTGCTGCTGCTGCCCGTGCTCCACCCCGGCCTCCCGTGTTCTCCCGCCTCGTGGGCAGGCCACCCAGCCTCCCCCGCGGCCTCCGGTTCCCCTGTGTGGAAAGGGGACACTGAGTATTAGTCTTCGCCCCGTAGACCCTTTGTGAGGGCCGAGGGAGGAGTTGACAGAGTTTTGTGTCCTCCTGACCCGATGTTCCAAGAGTTAACAAACGCCTGAGATGCCAAACACATAACTCCCAGCAGCTCAACATTCCACACTGCAGGGGGAAAAAACAAAATCCCAAAACATGAGAGACAGGGAGAACTGCCTGCTGTCAGGGACACATTTCTAGTCACCTGAGAAATAGCCTGAACTTAGTACAAGAGTAGCAAACTGTTATCTAAAAGTCTGAAAGATTTAACGCTAAGGATTTAAATTATAATTTGCTTGTGTGCGCGTGCATGTGCTGGGGATCGAACCCGGAGCCTTGAGCACACTAGACATACTTTTCTTTTATCAGTAAACTGAATTCCCAACCTCAAGGATTTGTATTTCTCAAACTTTGAAATTATTGCCCTCCACGTGTGTCGAATGAGTTGAGTTAGTAGCATTTATCCTAATGTAAATTGTGAGGCTAGATGTATTTAGTTTTCAAATTGGTTTTCCTATCTATGCGTGTGTGTGTGTGTGTGTGTGTGTGTGTGTGTGTGTGTGTGTGTGTGTGTAGGCACATGTGCAGATGTCACCTCTGAGTGTCATCCTTCAGGCCCTGATCACTTTGTTTTCTCTCACTCACTGGCCTGGAAGTAATTGATTAGGCTAGGCTGGCTGGCTGGCCAATGGATAGGATCCCCTGTGGCCACCTCCCTAGAGCTAGCATTAAGTGCCCATCACTATGCCATGTATTTGTATGTGGGTTCTGAGGTTGAACTCAGCTCTCCCTGCTCTCCTGACTGAATTGTCTCCCCGGCCCCTATTTGCCAATTACTGCTTATTGTGTTTGCACTGTGTGGGACTTTGGGTTAATCACCGGTTTCAGAAGAAAGCATCGTTTTTGGAATGGCCTTTAGTTTTTACAAGCAGGTGAATTCAGGGGTCTTGTTCTGAGGTTTGAATTTGATTTTTGCTTATCATCAGTAAATCCTGGGAGTGCTGGTAGGAAAATCCAAAGGTTACAGTAAGTAATAGCAGTAGGAGACATTGACTTCTTAGTCTTAGTCATTCATTGTGCTCATGTACCCCTTAAGGGCTGAGATGGTTTCCACCAGTAAACATAGGGCTATGTGAGTCTTGAAACTGTGAACATGCAGGAGTCTTGTCTGTACATACTAAGAGGGCTACCATGTCATTAGTGCATGTGCTGTAGGGGAACCACCCTTGTATACATACAGTGCATCATCGATACATTTTTAGCACACACACACATACACACACACACACAAACACACACACACGATAGTACTCACATAAAATAGTGGTTTTGTGAAGAGATCTGATGCTGCTGGGGGATGTGATGGGATTGAGAGTAGTTGAGAGATGGCTAAAAGCAGGAAATGGAGACCAGGGAACTGTTTCAAGGAAGGAGTTAGAAAACATTTGAAGGCTTCTGTGCATTCCTCACTTGGGACAGTCCATAGAAAACAGTCTTTAGAGTACCCTACAGCTCAAGTAATTCACGCTACCCTCAGCTAGGTGCACACTTAGTATCACATGATGAGACATCAGGAGGTTTTTGTAAATCTTACGTCGGTCTTGCAGGCCCTCCAGTGTCTGACTCTTGGTTCTTCTGCTCTTCACTCTCTGTCCCAGTATTTACTTAAGTGAGCAATCATTTCATTCACTATGCTTTCCTTCTCATGCTGCATTTGTCGCCCAGAAAGCTCTAATTGTCATTCAATGAGGTTGATTTCAACTAGGACCACTTGGAAAGGGAGTTACAATGAGGGATGGTCCACATTAGGCTGGTCTCTGGGCCTGTCTGGGAGGAGTTTTTGTGATTAGGTGTATTGATAGGAGAAGACCCAGTTTGAAGGTGGAAGGCACCTACCTCCAAACTCAGTAATGCACACATTAATTCACTCTTCTGCTCATGACTGTACATGTGCCATGACTAGCTGTTTCTGGCCCTTGCTGCTGTGACTTTCCTGCTATGAGGGACTGTGACTTGGAAGGGTAAGATAAAAGGAAAACCTTAATCCCCTAAGCTGCCTCTGTCAAGGTATTAGAGCAACAAAAACAGAACTTAAGACACAAAGGCTGGAGGATTGCTGCTTAAGGCCATCCTTGTGCACATAGTGAGTTTCAGGCTATTTAAGGCTACAGGTTAGGCCCTGTCTCAAAAAAATAATAATAAAAAAGGAACAAACGACATCAACAAGCCCACAAAAATTTTTTTAAAAAGAGTTTAAATATATTTTATAATGTATGCTGTATTAGCTTTTTGCCACTAATGAAGTATTTGGCACAAATGAGTTTTATAAAGGTAGTTTATGTAACCTGCAATTTTGGGTCATCAAAGTCCAAGAATAGGTAGTGTACCATGGATTTAGCCTCTAGTAAAGGTTGAGGATAGTGACCCCTTTGTGGCAAGGCCCCATGTGGGAGCACGCAGTTTTATCTCCACCAGAAGGCACAAGGAGAAACTAGGGTCCTTCCGTCTATATGAATGCCTGAGCTCTTAAAGGTTTGTGCCACCCGACAGTAGCTCCACCTTGTGAACCAAACCTTTTATTATGGTGATGTGTCATCTTGCTGATCCAGAATGATTTTTCATGAAACTGAAGTCAGCAACTTAAACAGCAAACTGTAAAATCAAACATTCTAATACAATACAATCAAAAGCTGTACTAATTTGATACTTATTTGTTATGGATTGACAGTAGAAAAATATTAAAAGTCCTTATATTTTTCTTATTATACTATTTTGTATAAGAGCGCAAAATGTTGTATAGTAAAATCATTGCAGCTTACAACACACGGCGGCCTCAAATATAAGTTATGGTAGTCCAGGCTGCATTGGTTGATACTGTGTGCTGGAACAGCAGAGGTCAGAGGAGGGTATTGGAATCCCGTGGGAGCTGATCTGGGACCTGAGTATGAAAACTTGAGTCCTCTGGAAGAGCAGGAAGCTCTTTAGTGTACGGTAGAAGTTATGACAAATGTTTCTTGGGTGTCCCTATCTGGCACTTTGTACAGTGCCTGAGTAGAGAGGAGCTTGAAGCAAGGTTGTGAGTCTTGGTATTGTAACTAAAAGACACCTTATTGAAAACAAAAGAGGCTCAAAATCTAGATTTTCTAAAGTAATAATATATTGATTTTCTACACACTTGAAAAGTTGGTCAACACATAGGAAATAGCACATTGTTGTGTGTTTATTTATTGTAAGAGTGTATTTTCTATGCTTATGAACTGGAAGAATTCAGAAGGACCAGAGAATTAAAACTACAATGTGCAAAAATGACTGCGTTATTGAGAATAGCAGAGATCAGCTTGTTAAAATGAGACGTTCTTGTAAAATTGTAATTGGGTTTCAGTGAGCCATGGGGCCGTGACACGGGAGCTAATAGAAATCTTTTATGTAAGTGCCAAAGTTAGAGCAGCATATGAGGTTGTTCTGGGCTCTTTAGTTAGCAGGCACTTGTCTGTTGAATATAGAGCACTGTCCAGGCACCCTATCCAGGTTGCTGTAGGAGAGAGATAGAAAGACCAGATTTCTGCCCTTGAGGCCTGGAGTAGAAATAGCTTCAAAATTTAGTATTTGTTAAAAAAATTAGTCTTCTCCCCATTTTAAGACATACAGGGTCAGTGTTCTCATATTTGGCTTCTGATTGTCTGATAACTGTTACATGTGCAATGAACTATAGATAGGGATCTGACAAGAAGAGCCTTTGAGTTGACATTGAACTGGATGTAGACTCGGTGTGCTAGCCCGTGTTTGGTTGGCTTCTTACAGAGGTATTAGCATGTAGTTAGATTTGCAAGTCACAGGCTATCCCATTAATCTGGGAGCTCTATTTTGAGGAAGGATATGTGATAAACTCAGAGCATCCTGTACACAGGCTCTGCTTTTAGGAGCTGTGTCATCTAGCTGATATTTTTGTTTTGGTTTGTTCTGGTTTTTTGAGACAAGGTTTCTCTGTATTATTTTGGAGGCTGTCCTGGAACTCGCTCTGTAGACCAGGCTGGTCTGGAACTCACAGAGATCAGCCTGCCTCTGCCTCCGAGTGCTGGGATTAAAGGCGTGCACCACCAACACCTGGCCTAGCTGGTATTTTTGTATTTGCGTTGTGGGTCACATCAAGTTTTAGTTCTTTTCCTAATACTAGTCCTCTACTTTAGAACTTGTGGTGCTGGCACCACAAGCTAGTTCGAGGTATAGGGAAATGAAAGACAAGGCGTCCAGTTGTTTGTGCTATGAGGATGCATGTATGCATCTTTATTGCAGGAGAATGAGTGCGTGTGTGTGTGTGTGTGTGTGTGTGTGTGTGTGTGTGTGTGTGTGTGAAAGGCAGATGCTGGTAGCTAACTTTTACCCTAGGGCCTTGGTGGAACTCTGGTGATAAATGTTTGGTAAGGGGACTCAACATAGCCATTATCAGAGGTTTGCATTATGAGGACATTCTAGGAGTACTTCCATCAGGTAGTCTGTTAAACAGTATCTGGATACTTAGTATTGGAGTACTCAAACCCTGGCATATGTTTCTTTGACACTCAATTTAGAAAAGGTGTATTTTCTATCATGTTTATGTATGAGTACATGTAAGCTGGAGGTAACTGAGGAGCCAGAGGCACTGGACCTCCTGGAGCTGTGAGCCACCTGGCTTGGCTGCTGGGAACTGAACTCATGCCTGTATGGTGGTAAAATCTTCCCTAAACTGTGAAATAATCTTTGCAAGTCCTTATAATACTTTATTTTTGAATGGAGATATCAGATTATATTCTGAAAGACCCAACATCAGCAAGCTAGTTGTACAGGTGTATTTTTGTTCTTTCTTCCATTTTTGAAATGTATATGAGTATTTTTCTTGCATGTGTATCTTTGTGCTGTGTGTGTGCACTTCCTGTGAAGGCCAAAAGATGGCATCAAATCCCCTGGGGCTGGAGTTTACAGATGGTTGTGAGCCTCCATGTGGGTGCTGGGAATTGAACTCAAATCCTCTGGAAGAGCAGCCAGTGTTCTTCACTTCTGACTGACACACCTCCCTTGTTCCCACTGTTACTATTGAAACTGCATTAACTGCTGGCTATTATTTTCCAATTAATGCATTTTTCTATTATGTGCCTCCAGAACTTTTGGGTTATGTTTTAGTTACCTATAGAGTTGTGTGCTGCATAGTTTTTGTTGGCGTTTCAGTCGCATCAGGATGGGTCAGGTACTCTGGCAGTAGGGAGTCACAGAATACTGAGTGTTACACAGCTCAGGTGGAAAGTTATCCTGGAGCTCGGGAGCCAAGGACCACCACAGTTTGCAGTAAGCTTAGCTTACAGCATTGTCTCAGAGAAAAAGGCTTCCCCAGTGTTTCGGCTCAGCTCCAGCAGGACAGGGTCTTCCAGCTGGGGATGTTTGCCTAGTGTAGCAGTTTTGCTCAGCAGGAGGATTCTCCCGGGAAGTTGCTACAGTTCAGCTCTGCTCCTGAGAGAGCAGAAAGCAGGGAGTGGAGTGTAACAACTCTGCTCTGCCAAGGGAAGGTTTCCTCAGCAAAAGTGTTACAGTCCTGCTGGCTCTGTCTGCCCAGGGTCGCCTTTCTTCTGTCGCCACAGCCGCAAAAAAGAAGATCTTCACCCAAAGCTCATCGAAGGGGTTTACTGGGAGGGAAGAATCCAGGAGAGTGGCTGCCCTCTGTCACAGTGGCAGAGGACAGCCTGGTAGCACAAACAGACACAAGCTGAACAGACACAGGGTTTATATAGGGCTTCCAGAGTGAGGATTGGTCAGATTTTCGTGCTGAGCTCAGATTGGCTAGAGCTCTGCTCCAGGATTGGTAAGTTTTCTGCACAGCATTACGGTCAGATTTATCTCTGGTTTCAGGGTCAAAGTGTGTTTCTTTCTCTGGTCCTTTTTAGCCTTTGGCTCCAATTTTAGGGCCAGGGTTCATTTCTTTCACTGGTTCTGATTCCAGGGACAAAGTGTGTTTCTTTGGCATTGGTTTCAGGGTTAGGGTATATTTCTTTAGTTCTGGTTGCAGGGCCAAAGTGTGTTTCTTTGGCTCTGCTCAGGGTGTGTTTCTTTGACTGGTCCATTTTCCCTACAGTTTTGTGTTAACTTGACACAAGGCAGAATCCTTTGGGAAGAGGGAACCTCATTTGAAAAAATGCCCTCAACAGATTGGCCTAATTGGCAAGCCCGTGGTACATATTCTCGATTGAAGATTAATAGGGTCAAGTTGAGAATATTGTGGGCAGTGTCACCTCTGGGCTGCTGGTGCTGGGTGCCATTAGAAAGCTGACTGAGTGAGTAAACAATGCTCTTCCATGGCCTCTGCTCCAGTTCCTGCCTCGGGGCTCCTCCCCCCGGCTTGAGTCGCTGCCCCGACTTCCCTCAGTGACAGTTACTTGGAAGTATAAGATAAAATACCCCCCCATCACTTTTGGTCATGGTGTTTTAACCCCACAATAGGAATCCTAAGTCAAACTGGGTTTAGTTTTCAGTCCATTCTGACTGTCTTTAGCCCGTGTGTTTGTGTCCGCACCCCTGCATTCATGATGCAGAAGTGTTCCATCACTGTGCTCCCCCGTCGTGACATCATATCCCTCATACCCCTTTTCTTCCACCCGTATCTTCTTTGTGCAGTCAACTGGCCAGTAAGTCTGTTGTTTTAAGTGTAAGATTTGAGATTGCTTGTATTCATTCATAATCCTCCCTGTTGTACTACGTACCAGTAGTTCCTGTCGCCCAGGATCCATAGTAGGGATGCACCAACATAACCAGTTACCTCTCAGTTGTTCTAGTTTGGGATTCTTAGAAATACAACTGAAGTAAATGTTGTGTACTCTATTTATGTGGACGTGTCTTCATTTTCCTGAGTAGATTCCTAGAAGTACAGTTTCTAGGGTATATTGTGGCTACATGGTTAGTTTCTAAAGGACCTGTCATCTCTCTCTAGAGTGACCATTCTCATTTGTGAGTGCCCAGAGTCTTTCCATTGTTTGGTATGTTTATTTTAGACAATTCTGAAAGGTGTATAATGATAACATTTGGTTTTGATTTCTATTTCCTGTTAGCCAATGATACCCATCCTTTTGTTATCTGTTTCCTTTGTGGTCTATGGGTAAATGTGTGTTAAAATTTTTGTCTTTTTTCTAATCAGATTATTTGCTTTTTCACTACAGAAGTTTGAAAGTTAATTTCCTTTCTTCTTTGTTTGGTATATAGTTTTCAAACAAGTCTACGGCTTGTCTTTCCAGTTCTTAAACAAGAGATTCTGTAATATGCGTTTGATGTCAACCTTAAGGGATTGTTAGTATTTTCTTAATTTTATATAGTAACATTATTTCTCTCCTTTTTTCTTCCCCCATGTTTCCCCATCATGTACTCCTCATCTCAAATTCATGGCCTCTTTCCTTTAATCCTTTAATTGTTGTTATGTTTACGTATACACACACACACACACACACACACACACACACACACCTAAAAATATAAAAACAACCTACTCAGTCTGTATAACGTTTCTTGTGTGTACATGATTTCAGCACTGACCGCTTGGCATGGGACAGCTCTAGAACACTGTCCTGCTCTCAACGTTCCATATCTGCCTGTAGTTCTTTGTCCAGGCAACCCATAGGTTAACCAGCGATCCAGAGGAAAACCATTTCTAACAGGCGCCTCTTGTCTGTTGCATACTGTTAAAATGCCTGCAGTGGGCCTGATAAGGCCAACACAGAATTCATCCACGGAGAGACCACCTTGCTCTCCATGGAAAGCCCTCATTAGGAACCTGAGCATGGGTGTCTCAGCAGCACTTCCCCGTTCATAGTCATTCTTCTGCTGCTCGTGTGTGCTCTCTCAGAGGCTCTAATGTTTGCTGACAGATGCTGTAAGCTCCCACGTTGCTGGTCTTTTGCTATTTGCTGCTTCTGTCTGCTACTTGCTATTTGTTCTCTTACTTTTGCTTCCTGAATAGGTAATAAAATCAGTAATTTCATGATAGATGCTGATATGGGTAGCAGACAGATATACACTCTGCACTTAGGGTTCTCCCACTTTGTTAATTTATCCCCCCCGTAAGTATGATCTTATAAATGTTTAATTTTGTACTTTGATTTAATATTGTCTTTTGTGGCTGAGATTGTTCCAGGCTTGCCCACTGGGTCAGAGCAAGCTATTTCAGTTGTCTCTTGTGTTCTTTTTAGCTATCACTTACTTCTGGCACTGCTTGGTGTTCAAACGCACTCTTCTTTCAGCCCGTGGCTGTCACCGTCCTCGTTGCTTACACCCCCATATCTTCTGTTCCCCAGAATTGCTTGGGAGTCATGAAATCACAGACAGGTCTTTGGTCATGCTGCTGCTGATTTATTGCTCTCTCTGGCACTGAGTGTTGTAAGCCCCTGTACTCTGTTACTTTGAAAGCAACTGCTTTTCATGTTATACATTCTCCTCTAATTGTTTGTTGACCTTCTCTTCCCTGTAATAGTGAGCAAACATAATTTTGCCCTCATTCTTTGTTCTTTCCCCAAGTCTGTTTGCAGCTACGTCTGTTTGTATGCTCCTCAGGTATACAGGAAGCACTTTAATACCACACATTCTGTACAGATCTTAAGTTCTATTCCAATGAAATTCCAAGTGTTACTTTTGAATTTTATATTTTTGTTAATGTCCTACATTATTAAGATGCTTCTTCTTTCTCTATTGCTTCTTGAATTGTATTGAGATTATAATTATATCATTCCCTCTTTCCTGTTCCTCCCTTCAAGCCTTCCCATGCTTTCTTTCAAATTCATGGCCTCTGTTATCTGGCCTTCCTCATATACTTATATTGTTGCATATACAGTCTGAATATTATCAACATTTTATTGGACATATAGCCAATAAATTTACCCTTCTTTTTAGCCCTCAATGCATGGAGTATAATTAGTAATAAAGTTGGTTGTACATGATGACATATTCTTTTCATTACCTTTTCTGTTTCAAATAGTGAGACGCCTCACAAAATGGTTTTTCTTATCACTAAGCAATTATTTGATTTCTGCAATTGAAGAGTTCTTGAGCAAAACTGGTGCATTCTCAACAGCTTGATTGCATTTTCTTTGTACCATATAAAGTTCATCACAGGAAGTTAGAAGTGAATCATTTTCGAGCCCCGTCCCAGCTTCAGGAACCTGTTTCTTCTTGACCTTTTCCTTCTATAAAAGTTCAGAAAATAACATCGCCTGTGTCTTTGTATAGTATCGTCTGAATACTTGAGTGAACTAGAATTCTTGAATAAAGACATGGTAGGGTTTGTGAGAACACACATGGTTTTACATTAGAAAGGTCAAAGTGAGGTGGGATGTAATAAAAATAGTAACACGAGTGAGCGGGGACGAGTGTGACAGCCGACGCCAGCACCCCCGAGTGACACCAGTTCCTAAAATGACTGGAGAGCATAAAGGCAGGGCTAGCGGAGTGTGTCATGTCACTGCTGGATCTTCTTAAGGATGAGAACTCATATTAAAAGCACTTATCTTCTGCAATAAAAAGTTCATCTTCCTTTACTGTGAACTGCATTCATGACACATTCTTGAAATGATGTGAGACAGACAGACATTCTGAACAAAGCAAGTCCTGTTAATACATTCTGAACAAAGCAAGTCCTGTCAATACATGATCTCTTTTAAAAGGAAGGTGTGCTAGAGTAACTGCTGTCACAGTCCCCGTTAAGTCCATGGAGCTTAGGATTCAGACCCAGATCATGGGTGGGGGCTCAGTTCATCTCTGTGTGTGTTTTACCCTTTTTCTTTTCTTTTAGGAAATTTGAAATACTGCCTCGTGGTTCTTAATCAGCCTTTGGACACACGCTTTCGTCATCTTTGGGAAAAAGGTAATCTTAACTAGCATTTAATTGTCTTTGCTACTGAATAACATGACTTGCACCCAGTTACGTACACCCCACCAAAAAAACAAGTAAACAAACAAATCTGAATAGGAAAACACAACACACACAATCCATAAAAGACAAAAAAGCAGAAACTATAATATATAAAAAAATGACCAATGAGACAAAAACATCCCAAACAAAGCAATATGAGACAAAATGTCTACAGAAATCCCATGGAGTTCGTTTTGTGTTAGCCTTCTACTGATGGACACAGTAGTGTGATTAATATACCCTGTGAGATTCTGTTGGTGAAAGTTTGTTTTTCCTTTGTGATCAGATGCCAGTTGAAGATAGCTTCTTGGTTAGGAATGGAAGCTTCTGTCTACTTACCTCTCTCAGTGCTGGGACCCCATCTGGCTCAAATACAAGCCCTGTACATGCTTTCTTTTCTTTTCAATTTTAAAAGATTAAAATAAAATTGCATTATTTCTCCCCTTTATTTTCTTACCTTCAACCTCTCCTAAGCTAACTTCCTCTCAAATTCATGGCTTCTTTTTTCTTTATGATTACATATTGAGTCTCAGCCCTCTCTAGTGGACACTGTACTTCCCTCAGGCCAATGCCACAACCTTTACCAAGGCAATGACCCCTTATGTTAGATCCCAGTCCAGTCGCCTGGCCTGGCTTCCTTCTGAAAATCTTAAAGGGTATCCACTAAGCTTCTTCTGTCCAAGTGCATTTTCCTCTCAGACTTTCTCTACCCAAGGGTTCTCAAGGGCTCTGGCGGATAAGTCTGGACCATGTCTCAGAGAAACTTCCCTGGGAACTGCCTCACACCCTGTGCTCTGTCTCTCAGTCAGGACCTTCAGCCTCAGCAGGAGGAGGGCAGGCAGCAGTGCTTCCTCTTCAGTTGAGATGCACACAGCTAGACTCTTGAAGTTTCGGTCTCTGAGTTGTTTGCATCAGAACCTGATACTGCATGTTGCTTGTGGTGGACTGTCAAAGAGAGGTCTCTGTTACTTATGCCTTTTTACTCATGCATGCCTGTATCATGTCATCTGTCTGTTTCTCATTGTATGTTATTCCTTTTGTGTGTCTTTGTGTTTCTGACTATCCAATGGAAGTGATTACTTAATACAGGTAATGGCATAGCATTCAGAGTCATTATTGTTTCCATTCAACTACCTATTCCAAATAGTACTTTACACCTAACTGCTACCAAATCATGGTTCTGTACCATAGTTCTGCAATGTTATATTAATTTAGTACAACTTAAAACATGTTAAATCCATAGTCTAAGAATCAGTATCTCAATAAAAGTTGTACTTAGCAACTTTTATTCAAGACTGTCTTTTTTTTAGCGAACAAAGGTGTTTTTAGGGAGGCTGATTTGTTTGTTTAGGGATGAAAAGGATGATATCAGTCAGGAAAGAAATGACTTAACACAGTTGACCTCTGACCTCCACATGTGTACTGTGACATTTGTCCTCTACATCTAATGAGCAAATAAGCAATTAATTGTCACTGTAGAGGCAATCACTTTACTCCAGGAACAAGTTCCCTGATGGATTATACAGTACCAAATGGGCAGACCAACCATATGTACATGTAGGCATTAAGTACAAAAGAATCAGGATATAAATATAGTATACTCATGTACACGTAAAATTCTCAAAAATTAAAAGCATAATACAGCATTTTAAAGGAAAATGAATTCAAAAAGTGCATTGTATTTCAGAGGTTACTATTAAGAAAGTGAAAAGACAACCCACATACAGAAAGCATTATTTGCTAGCTTTGTGTCTGAGTGAGAGTGTCTTAGTTCCTCTTCTGTTGCTGTGAGCCAGGCAATTTAGAGAAAAAAGAGTTTATTGGAGACTCACAGTTTCAGAAGGGAAGTTCATCACAGTGATGGCAGGAAGCATGGGGGCAGGCAGGTAGACATGGAGCTGGAGCGATCAAAGATAGTTAAGAGCTCACATCCTGAGAGAGGGGGGAGGGAGGGCGGGTGGGGGCAGAGAGAGAGAGATCTGGAATGGTGTGGCCTTTTGAAACCTGAGAGCCCACACCCAGTTCTACAGCTCCACCAAGAAGGGCATACCTAAGTAGTCTGGAGACCTAGTATTTAAATTATGAGCAAAGGGGACCATTTCATTCAAACTGCCAGAGATGGACACATGCCTAGAACATATGAAGAAGTCTTAGAGTTGAATAATGAAAGCAAGAAGTGACCCAATTAAAAAAAAACTAGACAAAGGATCTGAATAGTCATTTTCTATGGAAAGTATGCAAACACCCAACATGCACATGCCTATGATAAAATGCTCACCCACCTGGAAGTCTGAATGACAATGAGATACCCTTTGATACTTACCAAATTGTGTTGAGAACGAGAGTTGGGGATGGTTAAAAAATTACAGCTAGGATACACTGCCGATAAGTATGTCAGTGGTGGTGTAACTTTGAAGACCACTCAGAGTTGTCACTTGTCCTATTTCTACTCTAAGACTCAAGCACAAGAGAAGTGAGAGTACGTGTTCACATGAACGTCCTTAGAATATTCAATTTCAGTGACAGAATGAGGCACTGGTATGTTATAAAATTGATGAACCTTGAACATAGTGGTCTAAATGAGGGGATTCGGGCACAAAAGACAACATCTTACAACTCAACTAAAATTAAATGCCCCTGAACTGGGTTTGTGGAACCCATTCCCTGTGGTGGGACACCTTTCTCAGCCTTGATAGGGAGAGGGGGGACTTGGTCCTGCCTCAACTTGGTACACCAGACTTTGTTGACTACCCAAAGAAGGCCTTACCCCTATGAGGAGTGGTTGGGGGTAGGAGGGGGGAATGGGGGGCAGGAGAAGTGGTAAGAGGAGGAACTGGGAATGGTATGTAAAATGAAAAATAATTTTTAAAATAAAAACATTAAATGCCCAAACTGCCAAATTTACAGAAATGGGAAATATATTCATGCACACTCAGTACTATGAGGTAAAAGTTACAGAGTTATTTGAAGTTACTCTCATGTTGATAAAATGTTCCCAAATCAATATTATTGTTGTTGCACAACATTGGGAATTTACTAAAAATATGGATCACGTGCCTAAGTGTGTTGTTTTGTGTATATGAATTGTATTTCAGTAGGGTGCTCATAAAACATCAATCAGTAGTAAAGCATGGTCTACTCTCCACTAGTCTTTCATAACAATGAGGTGCCCGCTTCCTTAGGAGATTTCACATAGCAAGATGTGAAGACGCTGTTTTCATTTTTGGAAATATTCGTGCAGCAAGTTTTTCAAATCTACCGTGTCGTTATAGCATAGAACTTTGGATTCAGTTGGTGTGAAGTAGTGATCACAAATCCATATTTCTATCAGATTTGTTTGCTGAGTCATTTATTTATGTGTTCATTCATTCATTAAACTAGACTGTTTTGGTATACTTTAAGACTCAGTACTTTAGAATTTATGAGAACAACATTTTTTTATAATTATATTTGAAGCACAACTCTTACTGGCTGCTATGATAAGCCCTTGACAGGTTTAGATTGTAGCTCAGCTTAAATTCCATAGAACACAAGATGTTATCTGTCTTGTACATCACAGAAAATAACATTTGTAATGTTATATTTGAAATGTCTTTCTTTTTCTAAATACTTTCTTCATTCCATCTGCATATAAAGGTTGGTGTTTCAGTGACAGATATTACTTCCTGCCTGGTGGTCAAATCTTGGTTTTCTTTAACATTTACAGTAAGCAATTACTTCTTTGTGAATATTCCTTGGAACACTAGAAATTCTAGTGCTGCATGAAATAAAATACTTGGCACAGAAGATTAAGCTTTTTTCTTTTTCATAGCATGATAGATTTATGAAGCTAGGTAGAAATGACTGTCGTTTCTGTCTTTGTGTACTTTACCATTCTTAATATTTATTGTTTTAATTATCAGATCAAAGAGTGACTTTAGTTTATTTTAATTAGAACATTCTTGTTTGATTTTTTTTTACTAAGGGTAAGCTTTCTGTGGAAGAGTGTGAAAGGCAATCATTATGAGCATTAAAATCTTTTTTTTGTTTTGTTTTTGTTTTTCGAGACAGGGTTTCTCTGTATTGTCTTTCCTGGAACTCGCTTTGCAGACCAGGCTGGCCTCGAACTCACAGAGATCCACCTGCCTCTGCCTCCCGAGTGCTGGGATTAAAGGCGTGTGCCACCAACGCCCGGCCGAGCATTAAAATCTTAATTAAAGAAACTGTATTCTGAGGAAATTTATCTTCTTGATTTAAACAAGCAAGCAAAAATGTTTCAAGTAAAGGAAATATCCTTAGGAGCCTGCCACTACAAAATCCTTAAGCCTCTTGTCTAATGTTATGTTGTGAATTAGTGATCATTCAAAATGCTTATTAAATTACTAAATAAATGAGCTATGGATCTAACGGATCTGGGATTACTTACCTTGTAGGGATTTGCAGTCTATGCAGTCAGTCCATAAGGATTTACACAGCACTTGGAACTTTATCAGTGAATTGGCCAGGATTATGGAAAGGGAGTTTGAGAGGGAGGAAAGGAAGGCTCCACCCTTAAGCATTTATAATCTGTAATGCAAATGGGACCCAGCATACTCATGTATGCCATCAGTGTTGTATAATAGTGCCTGTGGACTCAGAATTCTAAGGGGGACTTTGGGAAGGGACACCTGTGTGGATACACACATGTCAAGCGTCCATTCAAAGGTAGGATTGCCATCTCTGATAATGAATTGAAAGGAAATCAAAAGTGATGTTTCAAAATGCAAAAAGAAAGAAAGAAAAACAAAAACACACCACTAAGATTAAGAGTTCTTTATTTTATTATGCTGTGTTGAAGGGACCAGCTGTTATATACTAAAGTTAGGAATCCTGACTGATGCTGCCCACAATAGTGCCCTGTCTTGCCTTTTGTGTTATAAAGGAAATTTCACCTTAGTTTTTGGTTGATATCACAAGTTTGGGGACTTGTTTGTAAGACCAGAAAAGCCTATAAGTCAAAAAGCAACCAAAGTACATAAAGAGTATTTTATAATATTAAAGTATGTATTCCCCTAGAATTAAGAAGTCTGTTTTACGGTGAGGCAGAAATACAACGAGAATCTAATAAAATACTATAACTCTGAGGATACTAGAAACAGCCCACAGCCTCAGTGTTGTCTTCCACATTTGAGCATAGAACAGCTTTGAGTCGTAACAGCCTGAGTAAATTCTATTTGAAGTGTCTGCTCTTAGCCCAAACTTCATTGTCTCTTTCTGTGAGTACAGAGGTAACGTGGAAGAGCGTGTGTAGCCTTTGTTGTTATCTGCTGAAAACACGTTTGTTTGGTGTGCCCTTGCCTTGTGCAGTGTGCTGGTTCCTTCATGTGTACCGAGCTGCCAGCAGGTTTCTGTGTGCGCTAATGCAAGTGGCTTCAGCTGACTCCATCAGGAAGTGCATAAAACTGACTCTTAGATTTAGCATTTTTTCTATTTCTTTATGTGTGTGTGTGTGTGTGTGTGTGACACGTCCTCATGGCAGTGCATGTGGAGATCAGAGGACACCTGAATAGTTCCCTCCTTTCACCATGTGAGTTTCTGAGATCAGACTTAGACTGTCAGACATGCTGGTTACTATCCTCACCACCAAGCCATCTTGTCAGCATGGTACAGCCAGACCAGTTTTTTATCTACTTTTTTTAAAAAAATATTTATTTTTAGAAACACTCTTATTTACATGTCTGTCCCCCCATTCCCCCGCCCTCCTGTCCTCCCATGCTTCCCACCATCCCTCCAACCCACCCACCACCCACTCCCCAGCAATAGTGAGACCCTTCACATGGGATCATCAAAGTCTATCACATCGTTTGTGGGAGGGCACAGGCCTTCCTTTCCGTATTTGGGATTCAGTAGTATCCCTCCATTGGGAATGGGCTCTCTCAAGTCCATTGATGCCTAGGAATAAACCCTGGCTCCACTGTTAGAGGTTCCGTAGACTGCCTTGGCCTCCTAACTGGTACCTGTATTCAGAGGGCATGGTTTGGTCCACTGCTGGTTCCCCCTATTTACAGCTAGGGTCTGCGTGCTCTCATTAGGTCAGGCCAACTGTTTCTGCGGGTATCTCCAGTTCTTTCTTGGTACATTTGGTCTTCTCTCCTCCCTCTCTGCAACTGGATTCCAGGAGTATGGCTCAGTGGTTAGCTGTGGGTGCCTGTTTCTGCTACGATCAGCTACTGTGTCAAGGCTCTAGGAATGGTAACCAAGGCAGTCATCAATCTTCTTATAGGGGAAGGGCATCAAGGACAGCCTCTCCACCACTGTCTAGATTCTAGTTGGAGTTATCCCTGTGGATCCCCTAACATGTGCTCTGTGCCTGACCTCTCTCCAGACCTGTAGTGGCTGCCTTTATCAAGGCATTTCCTTTCTTGCCCTCCTCTGTTCCTCCCCTGTCTCAGTCTTCCTGATCCCTCATGTCCTCCTCCCCCTTCCTCTTCTCCCCTTCTCTTTTTCCTACCTCCCCTCTCTCTTCCTCCGTGCTCCCAATTTGCTCAGGAGTTCTTGTTCCTTTACCTTCTTTGGGGAATCATGCATTTTTCTCTTAGAGTCCTCCTTGTTTCCTAGTTTCTCTGGTGGTATGGATTGTAGGCTGGTAATCCTTTACTCTATGTCTAATACCATAAATGAGTGAGTGCATACTATGCTCATCTTTCTGTGACTGGGTTACCTCACTCAGGATGGTTTCTTCCAGTTCCGTCCATTTGCCTGCATATTTCAAGATTTCATTGATTCTTCCACTGAGTAATACTCCATTGTGTAAATGTACCACATTTTCTCTATCCACTCTTCAGTTGAGGGGCATCTAGGTTGCTTCCAGGTTCTCTCTATTACAAAGAACGCAGCTATGAATATAGTTGAACATATGTCCTTGTTGTATGAATGTGTATCCCTTGAATATATGCCCATGACTGGAATTACTGGATCTTTAGGAAGACTGATTCCCATATTCCTGAGAAACCACCATACTGATTTCCAAAGTGGTCACACAAGGTTGCACTCCCATCAGCAATGGAGGAGTATTCTCCTTTCTCCACATCATTTCCAGCATAGACTGTCATTGGTGTTTTTTTTAATTTAAATTTAAATTAGAAACAAGGTTGCTCCCCTACTCCCACGACGCCCTCCCTCCAACCCCCCTAATATCCCCTCCTTTCCCCAGGGAGGGTGAGGCCCTCCATGGTGGTGTCCATAGTCTGTCATTTAATCCAGGGCAGGGCCTAGACCCTCCCCCGAGACTCCAGGGTGAGAGTGCATCTGTAATTGTTGGATGGGCACCCAAATCCATTTGTATACCCAGGATAAATACTGATCTACTACCCAAGGTCATTGGTGTTTTTTTTTTATTTTAGTTACTATGTCCGGTATAAGATGGTATCTCAGAGTTGTTTTGATTTGCATTTCCCTGATGGCTAAGAATGTTGAACACTTTCTTAATGGCCCAATTGGATTTAACAGATATTTATAGAACATTCTATCCAAACATAAAAGAATATACCTTCTTCTTGTTGCCACATGGAACCTTCTCTAAAATGTACCAAATACTCGGCAGCATAGCAAACCTAAATAGATACAAAAAAATAGGAATAACCCCCTGTATTTTATCTCACCACCATGCTTTAAAGTTAGAATTCAACAACAACTCAAATTGCGGAAACCATACAAACTCATAAAAATTGAACAATATGCAATTTCACCATTCCTGGGTCAAGAAAGAAATCAAAATTGTTTTTTAATTCCTTACATATATATTGTATGGACATCACTTTGTCCCTCCCTTTGTGTACTTCACGTTGTGAGGAAGAAGTGATTCATTATCCCTCTTTTTTTCCTCCTTATCCCTTTAGCTCTGATAGAAAATACCAACCATTGTAATTTATCCCCGACTGCTATGGGTAAATTCTTTAAGGTATACCTGAAATACATATATTTCTTAAAATGTGTTTGTTAACTATATAAGTTGACAGGTAGATGTATGCCTTGTTGACAGTAATTTGAAAATCAAAGTAATTGTCCTATTTCTGTGAAGAGACTCCATGAACAAGGAGACTCTCGTAAGAGAAAGCATTTCATTGAGGGGTCGCTTACGGTTTCCGAGGTGTAGTCCATTTTCATCATGGTAGGGAGCATGGTAGCGCACACAGTGCTGGAGCAGTAGCCAAGAGCTACATCCTGATCTACAGGCAGAGAGAGAAAGAACTGGGGGGGGGGCGCTAGACAGAAGCAGAAGTGACCGTTACAGAAAGCCATAACTCAGAACAAGTGACTTGTTGGGTACCCAGTTTCAGCTTATTAAGAGCAACCCAGCTCCTGTACCTAGGACTTCGGGGACATTGCAGAAGAGAGCTAGTTCCTACAGTTATTTTCCAACCTCTACATAAGTGCCATGGCATGAGTGCCCCTCCCATCCATATACATAAATTTTTATAATACAGATACACTGCCTGTATGGAAATTAAGTATATATAGACATCAGGTAACAGAGTTTTTTATTCTTAATGATAAAAACTATTATAATTAAATAAGATAAAGCAAATTTTATCAAAATTGGGACATCTAGGGAGATGCCTCATTAGGTTTGGTACATGTTGTGTAAGTGTTGGGACTTTGGATTCCCGTAATTCATGTAAAAGCCACATATAGCAGCCAGTGCTAGAGAGATAGAGACAGGTGGATCTCTGGAGCTAGCTGGCCAGTATAAGTAATTCAAATGAATTCCAAACATAGAAAAGGATGATGAATTCACCTCAATTGTGCAGCTGCAAGTTAATGCTACGTGAGATACTATTTTCCTGAGATTATCCTGACAGACATGGAGAACGAGTGACCACTGCTGGCAGCTCAGGAGACAGGCTCATCTGATAGCTGTTGGCAGATGCAAATGATTGTTCTTTTTCCATGGGCTTCTTTTATCATGAAAACTGGTCTTCCATTTTATAGTTCCAAATGCCATGATTCTCTGACTTAATTGAAATGTGAGTCAGTACATGGGAAAAACATACACATGTATCTGCATTTGTGTATAGACACATGTGTACAGACATGGACATTCACTGTGGCTTCTTGATAGTGAGAGAATATTGGAAAAACAAAGTAATGCCTATGTGTTATTGAATAGCGCCATGCATGTAATAAAAACTATGTCATGGGATATTGTGTCATTTTGAAGACATAATATAGGGTTATTAGTGAGGTATTGTTTATGGAAAAATAAGATACAGAAACATTTTGTTTGGTTTATTAAAGGCACTAAAACATAAGTCTCTATGAGTAGGTTAGTGTGTACATGCAAACATTTATGTCTATATGTAATCAGGGGCAGCATACATCTTAGTCATTTCCTTGGAAAAGGTTGAATGGAAAATGAACAGTTTGTGAACATAGATAAGAGAGAGAGCAAGAAAAGAGTGAATGTGTAACATATTCAAACGCACTTAGAGTGTGAACAGATTCATAAATGCTTTGAGACATTTACAGAAACTACTGAAAATAATCAGGCATTGCTGCTCACAGAGATGACTTGTAGCTAAACTAATCAGAAAACACACAGGTCACTTCCTTCTGATCAATGACACACCCATATTATTGATTTTCTAAACATGTGTCTGAAACTCAGGTACACTCAGTTTCACATAGCAAACACTACTAGGCATTAAAGCCACAGAGAATCCAACACAGTAATAGTATGTGATTTCAACAACCCACTTTCACCACAGTTCAGGTGAAATAAACAGAAAAAAACCACTAAAACAGTAGTGTTAAATGACATCATGGGCCAAAATGCACCTAATATTGGCTACAGAATATTTCACTAGGGCAATCTAGAATATGCATTCTTCTCGGCAGCCCATAGAAATTCCTCTAAATATGTCCCATGTCAGGACATAAAGCTATTCTTAATGAATTTAAGAAAATCAAAATAAGTCTATGTATTTTAATCTGGCTGCAACAGAATAAAACTTAAAATCATTAGCAAAAGAAACTCCAGCAGATTCCTTTTTTTGTTAATCACATAATTTCTCTGGATCAGGAGTCCAGAGAATTTCACCACACGTAGTCATGTCTGGTGGCCTATAACAAAGAATTAGTCAAGATGTTGGCTCCAGCTTAGGCCAGTAAGGGTTTACTCAGGGCAGAATTGTGATCGCATACATGCTGCCAGGAGAATCTCTTTGTCCCTAGAGACACTCACCCGTCTTCACAACAGCTTAGACACTCACCCGTCTTCACAACAGCTTAGACACTCACCTGTCTTCACAACAGCTGAGACACTCACCCATCTTCACAACAGCCTAGACACTCACCCGTCTTCACAACAGCTTAGACACTCACCCTTCTTCACAACAGCTTAGACACTCACCCTTCTTCACAACAGCTTAGACACTCACCCGTCTTCACAACAGCTTAGACACTCACCCGTCTTCACAACAGCTTAGACACTCACCCGTCTTCACAACAGCCTGAGTGTCTTGCCCTAGAGTTAGTGATCCAAGAGACGTGTGAGAAAGGTTCTCCCGTGTCTTTCATGCCTGGCTTCAGAAGTTACATACGTTAGAATATTTGTTAGAATTGAGTCACTAAGTGGAGCCCACTTAAAGGGAAGTGAGCCTCTGCCTTTCAAAGCTTCAAAAGTAGGCATCAAGCGATTTTCAGGTATATTTGAAACTGCAACCTAGAAAATATAAGTAAAATGTAGTTAAGATTATATGATAGTCTGTTACATCCAGTGTCTTCTGAAAACCTTACAAATGACTCGTGATTTTTGTGTTGTTCTGTGTATCATTGACTTCTGTTCCATTGGTGCCATTGCTGGTGGAGAACTTGGAAGGGTAGTGCATTGACTCCTAGCTCTGCAGGCTGCCATCATTATAAACTGTGATCTCGGTGCCAGTGTTTCCTTTGTTTTCTTCTTATGCGTCTATGGCGGGTATCCAGTGAATGCCATAATTTGCTTTCCTCCCCCACTTCTCAAAATGACTTATTGATTGAAATGGTGAAGTGATTGTCCTAGTCCAGGTTTGTCACTAGGATATTCTAATTTCAGATTACCAAATGGCACAAGTATTCTTGTTGTCATCTGTGGTGTATAGCTATTATTCTTGCTGGTCCAGCAGTTTCCTCCTTTGGGTATAGTTTCTTACTGTTTTCATAATGAGTACTTCACTTTGTGAGGAAGAAGTGGTTCATTATCCCTCTGTTGTTCCCCCTTATCCCTTTAACTCTGATAGAAAATACCAACCTCTGTAGTTTAGCGCTGACTGCTATGGTGGTGAATTCTTTAAGGTATACCTGAATGTCATTCTCTGGCTACTGTAATTGCCTCCAGGATGGGCACATGACCTGAACAATCTTTATTTTTGTTTTTCTTTGGTTATCTGTCTGTCTATCATCTACCTACCTATCTGTTTTATCTCTCTTATCTGTCTATCTTATCTATCTATCTATGTATCTATCTATGTATCTATGTATGTATCTATGGATCTATCTATGTATCTATCTATCTATCTATCTATCTATCTATCTATCTATCTATCAGACTTTTCAGGGTTACCTGAAAGTCACTATATAGTGCAGACCAGCCTTGAATATGAATTAGTCCTCCTGCTCAGCCGGCTATGTTCTGGGATTACCAGCCAAGATAGCTCAATCAGTCTTCCTTGGATTATATTTTTAAACAGAAGGTATCCACATCAACTTCTTTCTGGCATTATCTCCACATTGGAAAACTGACAGAGACTTCTTCCTTACAACTGTCGTTGGTGCTTGCAGAGGCTGAGGCAGAAAGTCGTGAAACTATTAAAGGAAATTTGTAAAAAAATCTGCCTACATTGCCTAAGGTATTTCAAGTTAGAATTCTTTTCTAGCCCATTAAAATTTAAAATATAATTTCAGCCTCTTGGTATATTGTCTCCACTGTGAAATCTTTACACAGAAATCACAGCAACCATGAAAACTGATAGGATTTTTGTTTTTGCGGTTTTATTTGTAACCAACCATTTTTCTTTCCTTTTATGAAAAAATATTTTCTAATTATAAAAACAGGTAACATATGCAAGAGTTGATGAATGAATGAACAGTGGGAGCTGGGAGAGAGGAAGACTGTACAGAAGAATAAAATATAAAAAAAGGAGCTCATCGGTATAAACCCGAGAGGAAACTTTTCTAGCTAGATAACAGAATGTAGACATAAAATCCACTAGCATGGGACCTAAGCATTTTAAATGGAAAATACACGTGTAGTCAGAGATGCCATGCTGCTTGTAGATGGTACACAGATGACCGGAACTCAGCTTATAAGTAGTGAAGGGGTAGAGCAGGAAAATGCCAACACTGGACGACATCTTTCTCCATCTTCCTTCTTCTTACATTTTCTTCTATTGTATCTTTAGCATCCTGACTGCAGTTTTCCCTCCTTCCTCTCCTCCCAGTTCCTCCATTTCACCTCCACTGTGCTCCCCCGTAAGGTTCCACTCCTCTCCAGAGAAAGGCAGGCCTCCTGGGGATCCAACCCTGTGTCTTACATTCGCTTTTCATCCTTATGAAGATGCTCTTCTCTGTGGTTTCCAAGAGCATGAGTCACCATCATTGTAAAATTATTAGGATTCAAAATTAGTGTTCAGGAAAGTGTGTAAGACTTTGGAACTGCATAGCGGTTCATATAGCGGTTCATATCCTGGAAAGAAGTATCGTTTTGGAATAGGAAACACTGAAGTTTCAGTGATGACAGAAAGATGAAGTCATGAACAATTCATTTTGTATACGGGGCATTGGTTGCAGTACGCTTCATGCCACTAACGGGGTTTGCTCAGGAGAATAGTCGATTTAGATTTAAATTTTATTGGTAATATTTAGTTGTAGTTTACCAAAATTTCAATAACTACGCATTACTGAAAAGGTGCCTTTCATTTTACTTGCTTTGATTTCTTTTTTGAGCATTTTGATACTATACATGTATTTTTAAGGTTTTGTCTCTATACTTTGTTTATTTGAAATGAATATAAATGATGCCATGATTTGAATATTGCTTTTTATGTATTCATTGTTAACATGTAGAATTCTGATTAATTTTTCTCTGTAGGTGAATAAACCCTGATTTGAAAAGTGATTCTCATTCTATAATGAATAATGAACTCTTATGAGAGTTGTTATTTAGGTAAAATCTTCAGCTCTTTAAAGATTTTACATGTTTAAGCACACATGAACCATTTAAAGTATAATTTTATTTTGGTGAAATTTTTACAAAAATGTATTAATCTACCAAAAACGATTTTCTAAGGAAATGAGTTTATCCAGCATGCATAATGTTTTTAATGTATTTATGTTATAATATAGGCAGGACAAATCATTTAATTTTAATTCTTCTCTACTATTTATTTATATTAAATATATTTTGATTATACACTTGATTTTGAAAAGTCCCCTTGGTCTGTTTTGTCTCTAGTATTACTCAAGGGGCTCTCCTTCTCAGAAAACATATTCAATAGAATAATTTGAACATCTAGTTAATGGCATTAGAATGAATCATACATACTTAACTCAGTTATCTGCTTAACATATATATTAGCCATGGTAAATAGATGACACACAGGTTGCTATCTGATGGCTTCTGGTGAATTTATATGTGTTTTTCCCAGACCCTAAGGCTCACTCGTAACTTTGGTATTCTCTGATAAGACCGGCATTTATTGGTGAGTGTTGACATTGCTGCTATCCACAATATTCATGACCACTGCTCACGGGTCACAGAGTTATGGCATCATAAATAAGGACACAGAGAGGAAAGAAGATAGTGCCCATGGTTTATCTTCATGCATTTTTAGCTATCAACTAAATCACTGCTGTCAGAGGAAAGTGGAATTTAATGGTCATCCTTAACAAGTTGAGAAGAAAATCTGTGCAGTTTTACTTTTTCCATGTTGTATTTTGTGGTTACATCACATTTGGTTCATAATAATGATGATTCAGTAATGACGTTATATCATTGAAGCTTGAAGACTGAGCATGGGAGAGTTGTTTATTTCATCCTTCCACGCTGCTAACAGTTTGACAAGGGTGAGAGACTGATGCTGTGGAGAGGCTGCGTTTGATGCTTTCAGTGACGGGATGGAGGTAAATTGTAAACATCTCCAGTCTAATTCAGACCCTGGCAGGTAATGTGTGTTCCTTGCAGAGTGTTTATTGGATCTCTGTCCAGTTTCATTCCACGTACATGTGTTGAGGACGAGAAATGCAAACAGATAGGATTATGCCAAGTATATATTTTATTCAGTACCTCTCTTAGTAAAAGTACCTCATATTTTAAAAAAGTGTATTACTTTAATTTTGTTTTCCTTGGAAAATCCTCATCTTTCAAGATGCATCAAATGTGAGACATGTCAGAATTCCTTGAACAGATACAGCAGAAGATTGTGCCCTCTCAGATGAGGCAGGCTTGTCTCGCTGGCTGCCAGGCCTTCCCTCTGCTCAGGAGCATGCCCTCCCTCCCACCTGCCATGTGTACATGAAGAGCATCCCTCATGGCTGATTCCCCACTGTTCCTTAGACTGTGTCTTTTGCACATGGAAAGTAAATCAACACTGACGTTTGGTTATAAAGAGATTCAGTGATGTCTTCTAACATGTTTAGATGGAATAAATCTGTAACTGCCTCAATCTGGCTAATTCACGAGGCCATACTACTGTGGGCAAGATGACTGTTTAGAGGTTGTTTTTTAAGGAAGTAGAACTTTATCTACTAGAAATGAAATCAATCCCAAGAAAGTCCACAGAATTCAGTTATACTTGGAATTTGTGTGTCTGCTAACAAGTTTCCTTGTGTTACCTGTGCAGCTGGAGTACAAAGGAAAAAAAAGATACTCAGCACAAACTGGCAAATTTATTGATAGTGATTCATGTTTGATCCTGCTAATAACATCTGAAATATAATAGAAGTTTAAACTCAAGCACAATAGAAATATTTTCCTTTTCGGTAGAGTAAGGTATAAACTTGTAGTCACTGCTTAGAGGTATTGAATTGATCTTAGATGAATACAATGAGGAATGATCATCTGACCTTTGATGGCTAGTGTAAAGATGGTAAGCATGTTCATGTGGCTGCTGGGCCTTGCGTGGGCAGCTGCATGACGGGCTTTGATGAGTCCATTGTCCTTCTCAAGGGCTGCACAGGGCATTGCTGAAATATATTAATGCTGTGTGTTCTTGACAAAGAAATTATTTGAGTAAAGCTTTTTTGTGAGTTGAAAGAGCTTTATTATTGTTTAAGACTGTAAAGAATATTTAGCCATCACTGCTTTAATCGGAGTAGACATAACTAGTATTAGCTCTACACTAATAGCTGAGACAATTGTGCTCCCATGGAACCTCTAGTTTATTGATGGGAAATGGAAGAGTTGGTGGTCATTAAAAAGAACCATGGTGCCAGGCGTTGGTGGTGCACGCCTTTAATCCCAGCACTCGGGGGCAGAGGCAGGCGGATCTCTGTGAGGTTGAGACCAGCCTAGTCTACTGAGCAAGTTCTAGGCCAGGGTCCAAAACAATACACAGAAATCCTGTCTTGAAAAACTAAAACAAAGACAAAAGAAAAAAGCCATAGGAGCATATCTAGAGGCAGTAAAGGTGATCAGAGTTTGCTTTCTGAAGAGATCACAATTAAGTGAGTCTTTACAATGGATGAATCTGGCCATACATGTTTAGAAAACAAGACTTCACTTATGTCCCTAATTCTTACCATGAATTCATGGGAGCAAAGGCCTTGAAACGACCTGCAAGATTTGTTGTATCCGAGAAACAAAAGGCATAAGAGAGCTCTAGAGATTTGAATGAGAAATGCCCTTATAGGTTTATATATGTGCATGCTTCATCTTCAGTTTATGAACTATTTGGAGGCGTTAAGAGGTGTGACCTTGCTGGACTAGATATGGTCTTGTTGGAGGAGGTATATGACTGAGGGGGACCTTTGAGGTTTCAAATGCCCACGCCAGGCCCAAGTTCTCTGCTCACTGTCTGCCTCAGAATGTAAAGCTCTCAGGCATTTCTCCAGGAGCATGCCTGCTGCCATGTGCCCCATTGTGATGGTAATGAGCTAACCCTCTGAAATTGTGAGCCAGCCTCCACTTAAATGTTTTCTTTATAAGAGTTGACTTGGGTCTCTGTGGGTTTCTCCAGCCTGGTCTTGACCCCTTTCTTTGCTCATCACTCCTTCTGAAACAGCTGACCTGAACAAGGGGTGAGCCCATGGACCCCACCCAGACTGATAGCTGGGAAACCAGCATAGGACTGATCCAGACCCCCCTGAATGAGGATGTCAGTTTGGAGGTCTGGTTAATACACGGGGCCTCTGGTAGTAGATCAGCATTTATCCCTAGTGTACGAATGGACTTTGGGAGTCCACTCCACATAGAGGGTTACTCTCTCAGCCTAGACACATGGGGGAGGGTCTAGGCCCTCCTCCATATGATATGTCAGACTTTGAGGATCCCTCATGGAAGGCCTCATCCTCCCTGGGGAGCAGAAAGGGTATGGGATAAGGGGTTGGTGGGAGGCAGGGGAGGAGGGGAAGGAGAAGGAACTGGAATTGACATGTAAAAGAAGATTGTTTCCAATTTAAATTTAAAAAAGGAGTTTCCTTGGTCATGGAGTCTCTTCACAGCAATATAACAGTAGCAGAGACAATAGTAAATAATGCGGATATGTGGTTCTTAGACATATCATAGAAAGAAGAAAGCCTCTTTGCATGTACTTAGCTCAAGTCATATGTAGTGTTTTTTTAAACTGTTTAAAGCCTTTATATGTGCACACAGTTACTTTCCCAGTTAAATCCCAAGTTCGACCTATAATTCTCAGAGTTCACTCCAGTGTTACTGCTTGACTGTTTTCATTGATGAAGGTTATGAAAGATTGTTTGTCCAAAATGGCAAACCTACTATTATTTACTGAGGAAAGCCTTGAAAAATTTGTACACTCACATTTGTGTAGAAGCAGCAATCGTACCACCTTGTATTGGGTGAGGATCCTGACTGTGACAGTTCAGTGTCACAGATGACTGGGGACTTATAATGTCTGCCCTCTGCCATTTGGTTCTGAAATTGTTCTGTAGGCTGGCTCATTTAACTCTTAGACCGAGAAGTAGGTGTTCCCATGAGTCCATGTGACAGATGAGGACATTGAGGTGAAGAGAAGTTAAAGGAGTGGCTCAATGTCACACAGCAACACAGTGGACACATGGCAGATCTGAGATTCCACCCTGGTTTATAAGACTCTTCTCCAAATAAAATGGTTAGGCCTTTAGTAAATAATTTCCTCTAGGTTTTTAACTAATCAAATGAGTGTTTATTATACATATGCCAGAGTTTTACCTGAAAAACAGCTTCAAGGCTATCCTTAAATGTTCTATTGAAAAATATGCATACGGTGTACTGTGATTTACAGAGCTGCATCTAGGGAGTTATGGCTGCACTGTATCCCAATGCTCTTCCAAGCTTCTCGGGCAAGCTTTGAGTATTTCACAACAAAACATGAAGCTAGGTGTAAGTGTTTTAGAATGCCAGTTCTAAAGTGAATGCATCTTTGTAGTTCCATTTTGGTAGAAGCTTGTATAACACGAGTTTTAATTGGTCTTAATAATAAAAACCTGTAGCCAGATATCAGGGCAGATACTGAAAGATCAGGGAGAGAGAGAAAAGATCAAGCCACAGCCAACTCTTAACATTGCTAGCTCCTCAGCTGGAAGAGACAGAGTTCCTTTGTCCTCCTGCCTTATGTTCCTCTCTCCGCCCAGCCATGTCTCTTGCTGTCTGTCTCTGAAGACCTCCAGACCTCTGGATAACTAGTAGCTAGTTTGCTCTCTATTCTTCTGGCAAACTTTGTTTGTTAGAGTATAAACAAGTTATTACCAGAAGTATGTCCCTTTGTATTTTATTCTTTGAAGATTTCATGTGTGTATACAATGTATCTTTGCTTGAAAACTTAGTAATTGTAGTGTATAAAGGAGTCTAGTGATCTAGTTTTTATTATTCTTCACTAGTTTTAGGCACTTAACAAAGCTGAGTAGACAAACTGTAAGACTGTCAACTTTTCTGATCCACTGTTCTTTTTCAAGTGGTGAAGTACTGCCAGGCGTAAGTCTTTGCATTCTGTCATGTTTAAAATTGCAGTGGTTAAAATTGCAGTGCTTGGGGTCCAGTGTCTTTAGCATTAATATGTGCATCCAAAAAGCAGGTATAGAAAGCAAATCCTTCAGATTATCTCAGTATCCCAGTTAATGGTGTACATAAAAGAGAATCCTGAATCCTAACTTTAAGGTGAATGCAAGACTTTCATGAACACAATTGTATGTAACATTTTTAATTAAGGTGCAATTATAAAAGATAATATATTTCAAGTAATAGCTAAAGATTTATTAGTAGCTGCTGATACTGTCAGGTTTCCCTAAAGTATTACAAACACACACACACACACACACACACACACACACACACACACACACACACGATGTGTGTGTAGTGTTTGTTTTGGAGCAACATAGTGCATATTATTCATGTGTCTTACTGATAACTAATTTTGACTTCTAAAATCTTAGCATGTGAGTAGTTGTTGCCTGTTTATTAATTTGTCTTGACTTCAATTAAACTGTACAGCTTTATGGAAAGGCAATGTTGAACAAAGCAGGTTTTTTATTCAGTTTGGTTTTTTGCATTTATATGTAAATATGGCTGTTAATTTTTTCTTTTTTACTAAAAGTTGCTTACAAATGTCATTCTCATATTTATACCATTATTCTTTAAAAAGTATATCTTTGTAAGTTATTAGGTTCCTTTAAATGGACAAAAGTGCTGAGGGAGTTTCCATTCTTATCTGTACATACGGGCCATCTGTCTTTAGCTGCTAACTGGAGTTATTATTGCTTCACACACACTTTTTCCCACCCGATTGTTTGTAGGCAAAATCATACAGTTTTTAACCATAAAAGAGACGCGATTCTAAAACTGTATTCCTAAGCCTTGTATAGTTAGGCTTCTCATTAGCAAGGCACACCTCAGCGTCTCCCCTTGAAAGATGCTGGAGGGCCTCATCTGGCATGCGCGGATTGCGCCAGATGCCCAGCAAAGACGTGCTCACAGATGGGATTCCGTGTGTTTTAGATATTCTGATCAAATGTGTCCCCAGTCTTTCATTCTGCCTTTACTGATGGAAACACTGCCTCATCTCTGAAGCTCTCTCTTTCCTTCTGCCTCGTTCTTCGTAATGCCTTCAGACCAACCGATCCCTTCTCTCCTCTCTGAATGTCCTCCGTTCCCTACTGTGTGTCACTGTTTCAGTCTCATAGACTGTTGCGCGTCCCACGGTGGTTTCCTTCCTGCTGCCTTTCATCTGCCATACCATGTAACACTTCTGATCGACTTGACACCAAACTAGACACATGTGGGAAGAGGGCGAGGCATTGCTCCATTGGATTAGCCTGTGGACATGGCTGTGGGGTATGCCAACTTACTTGCCGATTGACATCTCCTATCATAGTACTTACTGCGACGCTTCAGTCACATTGAATTTCATTTTCCTTATACTCAGTTTCTCATCCAGGCTGACTGCCCCCGCCTCAGCCATCTCCCGTGCGTGTGTTCGTTGCTGTCCTGGGCACTTCTTCCTAAGTGTCCCCTCCACACTCTGGCCACTCTCTCTTCCCTTACACACTTTACTCAGTTTCCAAGTCCATTCTCTTTCATTGATGGGTTGACTCTTTTCCCAACAAAGCCCAGCTTCTTTTCATAAGATCTGTTTCATGTCTGCAGGGTGTGTTAATTGCTAAATGATGTGGAAGGCCCAGCCAGCCACTGCCATCCCCGGCCAGGTAGGTCTACTCCATCTAAGAATGGTAGCTGAATGTTGAGTCGATTGAGCCAGCAAGCAGTGTTTCTTGTGGTCTCAGCTTCAGTTACAAATTCTAGGTTCCTGTCTTAGCTTCCTTGATGGTAGACTGAAACCTTTAAGCCAGTTAACCCCCCCCCAACTGTGTTGATTTTGGTCAGGGTCTTCATCAAAGCGACAGAGAGCAAACTACAGTAGACTGCTTGTGGCATGTGACATCTCCCTCGCCAGCAGTCATCGTTCCCTCTTTAGGACTTTCAGAAGTGGCAGTAGTTGATGTCACGGGACTCTTGCTCTAGCCTCCCCTTTCTCTCTCTGTGTTTGTAATCTCCGTTGGAAGAATTCAGAGGACACACAGAACATAAGGTGATGTAGGTAAGGTTCATTGCAGAGTAAAGTGCAGCATTCCCAAAGGATGACAGTGGGCAAAGGCACTGCTTCCTCCCCATCTGCACTTTAGGTGGGTTTGATACTCTTTCTAAAGTTTTTGCAAAGATAGCCTTCCTTTCCAGGTGATCGGCAGGGAACAATGTTGCATGAAGTACCCAACTTCATAGTAATAGTAATGGTTGTCCTATTAATAACAGTAATCCTATAAAGTTTCAGGCTTCAGGACCAAGACTCAGGTAGCTATCAGTGAAAGACTTCCCAGGTTGTAAGGAAGTCACTATTTCATCCTAGGGCTAGAGATAGGACTCTGGTCTCATTCTTCTCACCAGTAATTGGAATCCTGCATTTGCTGTCCTTGGCTTTACACTTCACTGATTATCAATGAGGGTCCAGGCCTAATGTCCTTCAGGTTTGCTAATACCTAAAAAGCATCCTAAGAGTTGATGCTATAAATTGGGTCCTAAGTTATGCTTTTCTAGTATTATCTCATGAATTCCTTGTGGATTATTTATGAGTATATTTAAAATGGATGAACAGCTTCTGTGTGCGATGTCATTTCAGAACAATATACCCAGTGATTACCATTCTCTTTTCTTAACAACATAAAATATATGGTGTATACTCGTAGTATCAGACCAGCTATCTAGGCTTTATTATAATGTACCTTCCTCTGTCTTCACCTCATAGTATATTTGATTCTATTATCATAACAGTTAATAGGCTTTTCACTGCTTATAAATGTGAACCAAAAGGGTGAGGTCCTAAGCCTCCTCCCACTTGGCCGTTACTATTATTCTTGTCTGTGTCCATATGCTTTTCATCATCATCTTACCCCGCGTCTTCTGCAGATGAATGCGTGTTGGTCTCCAGAAACAGGACAGAGGGAAGTTCTGACGTTTATTAAACCCGTTTCAGAAGGATTTTTTAACAAGTAGAGCAGTTAAACACAGAAACAAAGCTTCAGGATAATGTGTCATCAGTGTAAGAGGAAGGAAAGGATATGAGAAGTAAGAATTAGCTCCCAGGAAAGCCAGATAAAAGAAAAGAATGAAAAGAGAGAATACAGAAAGAGGTACGAAAATGGTTCTCCACAGCAGTGTTGGGTAAGAAGCACAGCCCTGGGGCAATAGGAACTAAGTTATGACAAGGAGGAGATGCATGCTGAAAACTTTAAAGGAGAAGAAAAATCCAGGGCTGATGTTCCAGTTCCAAGGCTAAATGATGTAGCTAGTTTTTCTAGGAATGTTTCAGAAAAAACATGCTATGACTTGTGCAAAGATGTTAACATTAGAGGAGAAAAATGAGTTAAAAGCCTTAATGATTGTTACTAGAAGTAACTCTAGGGAAAATTATATATATATATATATATATGTATGTATGCATGTATGTATGTATGTTTTGTTTTTAAGACTGTGTGATTGCTATTCCCATGCTTCTCATGGCCATCTGTTGGTTTATTTTATTTCACATTGCTGGAGGCTCATAGTTAGATGCTGTTTGTGGGATCACAGGGATGCTTGGAAAAGATGAGCAATGATAAACTTCTAGACTTGCAGTCATGCCTGTCCTGGGGGGCTGTGCTGTTTGTATAATGTAGCAGTCAGCCAAATGTGGCCATGTAAACTTAGATTAGTTAACCTAGTCACATCTTGAGATTAAGTCTTTATCCCTCCTAATTATCTTGCTGGTGCTTAGTGCTTTGGTGCTTTGATGGGGGTTTACAGTTTGGACAGCATAAGTTATTGAATATTTTCATCATCACAAATGTGTAATATAAAATTTATCATGAGAAGAAATTATAAGTTTTGTAAATAACATTAAGTAGAAAAATTACTTTTGTGAATAAAATAAAATCAGGGTACTTTTAGTGTACAAATTGTTGCTACCGTGAATGTCAGAGGTGTTTGTGAAGAGATGTATCCCAGTTGCAGTAAATTCACTGACAGAATGGTGAAATTGTTCTTTCTTCCTGTTCAGAATTGTTGGAGTTTTGTTATTATTTTTTTCTCCAGACAGCATTCTAAGATTTCTAAGAGCTTGCTGACACACTCTGAATATGCATATGCATCCCCAGGCCTCCTCTTTTCCCCTTATGAACAGAATTTCAGGCATAAGAAAAACAAAAATCTATAAAGTCTTTTGCCGTCTCTATAGGTAGTGAATTGTTTTCTATAATTGCATATTTTGAAATTTTACATGTATTTGTACAGTGCTCCCCTTGCCCAATGTTGAGATTCTCCCATAGCCTGCGGTGTCAAGGTCCTTATTCAAAACACTGCATCATCTCCAAACAGATATTAAGTCTGCTTCATTCAATAGACCTCAGTATTCATCAGCCTGAAGCATGTTCAAACCTTTTCCAGTAACCTGAATCCTGACATTGTTTTATAATTGGATGGTGAAAAACATTCTGCACCTAATAATGAAACAGGGTTTTTACATCTGCACATTACCAGACATTGTCAAACCACAGGGGTGCCATTATAAAGCTGCCAGACACCATGCGTACCTGGGCACAAGTGCATCTGTGCATGTGTCTGTAGGACCTTAGAAAAAAAGAGAGTCTCAATCGAGTATTCTCACAGAACTGAAGTTGGAAGGACATGACCTGCAATATGGTCACTTGGGTATCGTTTAAGTTATTTGTGAAGCAAATATTGATCCTTAAGAATGAATGCCTGCAGTCCCATGACTTTCATTTATTGTTTTGTTTTTTGCAGTCTTGTTCTGTTTGTTTTACTTTTCCTTCTAATTAATGTAGTTGAGTTTAAAAGGCTTTCTAGAGGAAACAACACATGGTATTAGTCAGTGTTAAATCCGTTTTTCAGTGGTACTGTTTGGTACGTCTTTTTGTGTTAGTATTTTAGGTGTGGTCAATCTGTATTTGAGTCCAGCCATTTTAGTTAGGGAACAAAACACCGTGGGTGTGGCATGTAGGGATGGTAATGCGTCCTGGGTTTAATTATCTTAAAATAGCAAACTCATGTTTTTAATCCTTTAATTTTAGACTTTAATTATGATAGTAAGTCTAATTTAATGATCTTTAATTAGAAATAGTCATTATTCTCACCTGGTAGAGTTCGTGAGCTAAAAATATCCTTACCACACTCATGGGGATTGTGGGATTTATATCGCTTTATTTTGTTTTTAAAGTTTGAGGTAGGACTTGCATGTGGTGCATTGGTGTGGTGAGTGTGCTACTTGATGAATGCTTATAAATTGTATAAGTACATCAACAGTCACTCCAGTCAAGATGTGGGCGTTGCCATCACTCCCCTTCTACCCAGTGGCGTTCCACTGTGGCTCCATCTCCACAGGGTGGATCGTCCCTTCTGGAGCCTTGTGTATGGGGACCAGTCATGTGCGGAGGCTCTTCGTGCCTTGGGACGGCAAGACCAAGGTTTGTTCCTTAGGGCATAAGCAGCATTGTTTCATTTTTTTTAAAATTTGAAGATCAAAATTAAAACTTCTTAAAATACTTTTTATCAATTTAAATAATTTCTTCCAAGCCTTTTGGAATGTTGTGTATAGTTTTCGTGTTTATATGGGTGATAACCGTGAATCCCTTCCTGCATGTTGGTGAAGTTGACTGCCATTGCTTTCCCCACTTACACACCTTGTCCAGCGGCAGCTGGTGACAGTCCTTGGCTTTTCCATGTTCCTGATGTCCTTCCTAGTCACACGTTAAAGTGATATTTCTTTTACCCCAGATCTTTCATTATTGACCCATGTTCAAGCGCCTCCGCCTTTTTTACTGGGAGTACTCTTAGTGTTCTTCACGGATTCTTTCTATCCTATTGGCTTTCCATGGTTTTCTCTGACTTCTAGATTTCGGTGGTCCTTCAATGTAGGAGGCTCTGGTACCCATACACACTCTAGTCCTGTTAATTCTCTTTATGCATGTATGAATAATATGGGAAAGTAGCCTTATTTTTTTATCATTTTGGGCATATTCATGGATGCCCTTGGTAGACTTGTATGATGAATCGGAATTGCTATGTTGACATTGTTTATAATGCTGGAGTTCTACTTTTTGCTTTTCAGGATTCTGTCTTTTAAATGATACTTTTTCATGTCCGCATGACACTAACAAAAGTTTTCATTTTTCTTCCAAATAATTAATCCAGTCAATTAAAATCTCTCCAATCTATGTTTCTTTCCCATTAGACCTAAAGTTGTAAAATAAATAAATAAATTCCAGCACTAGGGGTTTTCATTATTTCTATTTTAGGATGAATTCATGTTTTTAGTTTTGCTACATTATTATGGAATAACATCTGACTTGTGTATCCTATCTGGAGTTTTTGTGATGTTTCTTTGTGGTTTACATATATACTTGGTTTTTGTGGTTTTGATGCACACAATGAACCACTGTTTCCAGATTGCAGTATTTGATCTGCTTCACTTAATCCTATCTCATTCATGACTTTTTGTTTGTTTGTTAGTTTGTTTTTCTTTACCATATTCTAGGATTAAGGAAATGGTAAATGAAGGCTTGAGGAAGCTGCTTATCCGAGTCTTAGAGGGCAGAGTGATGAGGCGCTTACGGCTGGAAGGTGGTGCTGGCTGAGTAGAGCCATTGAGTGTGTGGACTGTGGAATGCTGTGGCTACGAGCCTGAGGGAGGAGAAGAAAGTCTGTAACATAGAAGAAGATGATGCAGGCAGATACCGTTTTTGTTCTGTTGATTATCTTGTCTTGTTTTGTTTTCTGGTGGTGTTTATAAGAAACTATGGGAATGAAATTTCATGTGTTTGTTTGGTTACATTTGTAACTCTTAATCTTAAGAGCTTTTGTGTCTGTGCGTGTGCATTGGTCTAAAACTTGTGTCCTCATGCATACTAGATAGGCATTCTTTCACTAAGCTGTGTTCCCAGCTGCCCAACTGCCCAAAAGGTCTTTTTTTTTCTTTTTTCTGTCTTTCTATCTATGTATCTGTATGTCCCCTCTCTTCCTCTCTCCCTCCTCCCTTCTTCTCTCTCTCCTCTCTCCTCTCTCTCATGGCCTTAGAAATGGACACCAGATCTCTTGTATGTAGAACTACAAGTCTACAGGTCATTGTGATGTGTATTTTAGAAATCAAATTCTGGTTCTCTACAAAACCAGTAAGTGATCTTATCCACGGAACTGTCTCCACCCACCTCCTAAGGGATGCTTAAATAGTTGTTGTGTACTTAGGTTATTCAGAGGTAGTAATATGTGCATATCTGTATTGGATATACGATGATACTTAAGGATATGTTTTCAGCATATATTATATGTCAACTCAAGGCAGTATGCATGTCCCTGTCTTCAAACTATTTTTATATGTTGGATTTTAAAGTATTTTCTTGTGTTTTGTTTTATATCTCACTTGTAGTGCCATAGGTTGCCCTCCTAGGCTATAGGAAACAGAAACTGATTTCCCCTCTCTTTGTTTTGGTACTTGATTTCTGTCTTTGCCCCTTCTCTGTCTTTCCTGTCTCTAGTGACCACTAGCCCAGGGCATGTTTTCACTAGATCAATCATTTAGTTTCTGTGTCTAGCTTACTTCATTGATCATAATGGCCTTGGGTTTCATCCATGTTCCTTAAGTACAGTGTTTCTGTATAGAAATCTAAGGACAGGTTGATGTTTTTGTTTTTTTTCCGCCAGCGGATGCTTTAGAACACTTCTTTCTCAGGGCCTTCTCACTCTTCAGCAGTATGTTCTGATGTGTTCTGATGTCCTCATCTGTACATTTAACTCCTGCTAGTACGGAAAGCTTGCTTATAATTAGTTCTGTAATCCTCTTGCAAAGGAGTTGTGCACATATAATTTAACTTTTGAGGCACCTAGGATGTATCACAGTGTTTGACCAATGTAAGTGAGGCTCTGGATTTATCCCCAGCAGCCCAACAATTTTTGTCTCGATGTTTTTAGTCATATGTAATTAATTCCTTGTTTTCATTTGCTTTTATTCTCCTCTTCATTTTGTCTTCCTTGCCCTTTAATGGATTTTTAGTGATTAAGTAATTTCTTGTTTTGATTTAATTTTTCACACTTTAAGCTTGTAACTCATTTTAGGTTTTCTTGAATTCCTGTGGGTTTTAGTGACATTTCTAGTCATGATTGTCATTGACTTTGAGGAAAATCTTTTCTGGTTTCTTCCCTTTGGTTTTTTGTTTGTTTGCTTGATTTTGTTTTAGCTTATATTTTCTGTCACCGCCCCCTCCCCCAGAATGCTTCCTTCCCTCCTTTCTCTCTTTCTGTTAATTTGTCTTCTCTAGAATGCTGTGTTCCTTTTTCATTGACCGCTAAGTTCTAAATGAGTCAGTGTACCTGGGCCGCTGGCCTGGGGTCATGGAGATGGTAGCACTTCTCCCCGAGTTCCAGGACTTGGAGCTGCAGGAATGCAGCAGAGGGCTACAGAGACTTAATGGCTGTGGCCTAGGCACTGGCTGACAGGGTAGTTTGTAGTTCAGCCAATTCCATTGCATCTGAGCCACAAAATCTCCGGCATTGATCTTGGGTCTGAATATATAACTAAGACCTTATACCCCAGATTGAGTTTCACTGCCTGTGGCAACTCTTTCATGAACTATGTTATTGGTAGGAAGTTTTACCCAGGTTTTTTCTGAGATGGAATTTCCGTTTCTTGTTTTGTTTTTTATTATTTTTCAACCATTTGTTTTGGATAGGAAAAAGACAAGAGATGCCTTTCTGTGTCTTAGAAGGAGATTTTGCTCTCTTCATATCCTTCAGTCTGTGTGACCCAGATATCAGAAGATTCCTGCAGAGCAGACTTAGGATCTGCCTTCTTGGCTCTCTCCATCTTTCCTTTAACTGCCTGCTGATTATTTTTCCTGCTGTGGTCTTACTGAGAGCTGAATCCTCACAGTCTAGACTCTGGGTTGATGATGAAAAGACAGGACTTTTGTTTGTTTGGAGGGCACACCTTGTTAGTGCATTTATTAAAAATATTATGGGATCAATATTTCCATCTCTGTTCATTTCTGTGGGCCCTTATAATTGTTTGAAATTGACAAATACAACAATAGAACACATTTTTGAAATGAAATATTTATTTGTATCCATCACCGTTGCAAGCTGCTCGCATTCATCATGTTTGCAAACAGCAGCGGCAACATTCCTTTGGAGCAAGCCAATATAACTTCCAGCTGCTGAAGTTAATTCTGCCTTTTAAGTCTTATTAAAATCTGTCATCCAACAGCAAATCCTCTTGCTCTTTTTCCTCTTCCATTGACTGTTTTGTTCTTATTTTAATTTATATTCATGGAAAGTAGTTTTCAGAAATGCTTGGTGCTTGAGACAGGAGCAGAATGAGAACTCAAAGGCATTCTTGTATATGCGTCATTTAAAGGATCACTTGCCAGCGCTTGATTGGAATTTTAATCTTGTATCCATTTAAATCCACACCTCAAAAAATAGTAAGCAAAACTTCAAAAAGGAGCCAGTCTTAGTTGCTCACAACTTCAATCCTAGCAGATAGGAAACTGAGGCAGGGGAATAACCATGCATTTAACCAAACCTGGCTTACATAGTTCCAGGCCACCCTGGATTACACAGAGAAGCATTGTGTGAAGAATTTGTGGCTCTAAAGCAGAGAAACTATAGCTATGTTTTTTTTCCAAAGGTTACTGAAACACGAGGTACCTGTTTTGTACAGGTTTGAGTCAAGAAGCCCAGTTCCTGAAATACCTGTTCAATCTCTTGGGATTATGGTGGCTGCTATCTCTAGTGAGTGTGCTTATAAGATGCTTGTCATTTTGTTTTGGCAATTCTGATAGTAGATTTGATGATTATATGAAGTAAAGAAGTAGATAAAATGTTATTTTCTGTATAGTCTATGTATTATTTTAATCTTCTAAAGAATGTACCAGTTCCTATTTGTCTAGGGTTACTGGGATTGATGTGAGCAGTTCTACTTTTGCTCATTTTTTCTGTCTCTGACTCCTGGGTTCTTCTTGGGACTGTTTTATTCCCTGCTCTCTCCCACCAAGCTAGCTCATACTTGGAAGGTTTAGGAAAGCCCTACTGTTACAACTGAGTGTGGGCAAGGTTTCTACTGAGATAAATCTCTTCTGCATGCACACATACAACTTGATTGCTTTGATTTGTTAATTCATTTTGTATTTGTATTTTATTCTATATACTCAAGACATTCAGCATGCTGTTATGGCATAGTAAGAATGTGCTGTAGTGACTATCATAGTCATTCATCTATGGTTTTTGTATATGTGTGGTAGGAGTGACTAAGATCTCCAAACTCTGCATGGTTATCAAGTAACCTGCAAGTTTGCTGTGTGTCCTCTTGATGCCCACTTGTTTCCATACAGCTTGGCATCCACACATCTTGGAAATCATCCTGCTTAGTTGTTATGCTTGCCTCTCCCCTTGTTGGGTATATTTGTCTAAAACAAGGTGAACCACATATATAAACCCTGTGTCCTTAGGAGAAAAAGGAAACAGGAAAATTAATTTTAAGTCTCTTTGAATAAGCATTGGAATATCATCATTGCACAATATAGCCAATGTAAATACTTTTTAATGGTCTAGTTTAGTGTATTTTTTCATTGCCTCCATAGATGACACTGCTACATCTCAGATACTCAACATCACAGTTGGCTGATGTCCCCTGTGTAATACAGCTTCTTTGGAGACTATAGGCTTCTGAAGGTTGGAGCTGTGTTTGGTTTTTGTGGTACTTACTCCTTGCCATATTTAGTTGACTTGCAGTTTGTACCTATGAAAGCATATAGTATACAAGGAGGATTAGTAAGATGCCTGATGCAGCCAGGCGTTGGTGGCGCACGCCTTTAATCCCTGCACTCGGGAGGCAGAGGCAGGCGGATCTCTGTGAGTTTGAGGCCACTCTGGTCTACAGACCAAGTTCCAGGGCAACCTCCAAAACAATACAGAGAAACCCTGTCTGGAGAAACAAAAACAAAACAAACAAACAAACAAAAATACAGATGCCTGATGCAAGCCATGAATAATTCCAGTGCCTCTTGTAAAGAGAACTGAGGTACATTAGCGACAAACAGAACCCTTAGGTCTGACTATTCTGCACATTTCAATCAAGTCAAGGCAGTGAGGATGGACTTTGAAGAGGGGAATTATCAAAGGTTTGTTTTTGGACTGCTAATAAGGGAAATTCTGGAGGATGCCAATCTCTATCCAGGGTCTAGTCTCCAGCTAAGACTCAATGCAGAGAGAGCATTTGATACTCAACCCTTTATCTTGTACTATTACACTGAGGGCATCTGCTATTAGTAACCATAATCTAATTTATAAGCATGTCCTATTCATTCCCTTTCAATACCAACAGAAGCCATGAGTCTGGTTCAGCTTTTTGCTATCTTAACCATATTTCATTTGGTGTAGATTAGTGTGGTCATTATGGGCAATGATCTGGCATGATGTAGTAAAATTAGTAATGTGCATATTCTAGGACATGGTGACTATTCATTTAGATATTTGACATCCAGAGAGAAGACATCCCATATGTGTACGATCATGCATATAGATGCTAATTGCAGAATTATTAAAATATAAATATTTTGATGAATTCATTAAATCTGTACAAGTCATGGTGCGTCTAGTATATTGGATGCATATTTTAAGTTGAAATCTCTTGCTCTTAATATTCAGAGAAAAAGAAAACATTTGAACACCTTGCTTAAAAATTTAAACACCATGACACAATACTGCATGCTGCTCATGCTTACAAACACACACCATGTAAAACAAAACAAAACAACTGACTGTAAGCTATGAGAGTGAATCTTAAATCAAGAATAGTGGGTGTGCTGATTCGGGCATGAGGGCTGTCGGGAATGGGGATGGCAGTTTAGGGAGCAGCAGTTTTGGGGGTTTATGGATATCTGAAGTCTTCAATGGTGACACTTGGCAAAGCTGGGTGTGAGGTAAAAGGGTGTTGTACTCTTTGTTCATCGGTCTCTTTGTTCATTGATGTATACATTTTATACATTGAGAACATCTACTTTAGATACATGCTATATAACCTTCAAAGTGAAAATTTAGGATTAATCCACAGGGCTATTTTTCCTCTTTGTTTCCCTTCATATGAATTATTTCAGTTATTGCTGGAAAAGGAAGCACAGATGGAGACAGAGGTCTAAGGGGGAATTTTAAACCCAACCTGCTTTGTTCTATATCTCAGGGTAGGATTCTAGTACTGATACCATTGGGAAAAAATGTTCAATAAACTCAGTGCCCCATGGGGCCTTTTGTATCCTCATAAGATTAAAAAGTGATGGTTTTTAAAAATCTAGGCTGGCCTTGTTGTTTGAAAGGCATTTAGGCTGTGGTAAGTTCAGTACAAGCACCTTCCGGATACAAGCTGTTCTGTGCAGGACATTGGATCAGGCTGGAGAAGTATTAGGTGAGAGAAGGAAAGAGACCATTTAGGATTTCACAGAACATTGAAGCAGTAGAATAAATATGTGTTCACCATGAGAGTTGAAAAAAATGTAATAAAAATATTATATGTATGTTATGAGTTGGCTATTAAGTTGCTCTTAGCTCCAAACAAGCCTTCATTAGCCTCTAATGGTGGACCTGTGCCTGTTAAGCTTTGTCTTCTATCCTTTGAGGCTGGGCCATCCCACTGGTGGTGTTTCTCCGTTGCGACAAATGTGATATTTAGTGGCATCTGCAGAGGATGAAAAGGCATTATTAGAAGGAGAGCGTTTCCTTCCATCCGTGCGCCCTTTCTTGTCTTGTCAGGCGCCTTTGGTGCGTGGTTTTGGAAAGGGTTGGTTTCTCCTGCGCTGTCACAGGCACATAGTGATGAGTTCTGAGTTCTGCATAGTGAGTGTTTCCAGTTATTCTATTGAGCCCTTTCCAGCAATCCATAGAGGCAGTAGCTGCTCTCTTTCTAGATTGGCTCTCCTGTTCAAGCGACTTTCACATGTCACTCCCCTAGTTCTTAATGGTATATGCCCTCCCTTAATGAATTATACACTAGTGAGTGCAGAGGCAAACTTCTTCAGCATGCCAAAGTCAATAAAATAACTTAGATATTTCACGTCTTCAAGTTTTACCACTTCCATTCTAGAACATTGAACTAGCTCTATGAGTGGGCTTAAGGGACAATATACATGATTGTCTGGCTGCTGTCATATGTTTTGTTACATTGGAAAAGCTATGTACCCTATAGTTAGCTGTATACTTGGCCTTAATGACTTTTATACCTTAAGCTGGAGGTGCCGCATCCCTCCTCCCTTACTTTGTTTTACTAAG